>NC_061512.1:244128029-244143944 GCF_022539505.1 Lolium rigidum | reverse complement strand
GATGCAATCTAGAAGACGGTAGCAACGAGGGGATTATTGAGTCTCACCCTTGAAGAGATTCCAAAGCCTACAAGATGAGGCTCTTGTTGCTGCGGTAGACGTTCACTTGCGGCTTGCAAAAGCGCGTAGAAGATCTTGATCACGGCGCCACGAACGGGCAGCACCTCCGTACTCGGTCACACGTTCGGTTGTTGATGAAGACGACGTCCACCTCCCCATTCCAGCGGGCAGCGGAAGTAGTAGCTCCTCTTGAATCCGACAGCACGACGGCGTGGTGTCGGTGGCGGTGGAGAATCCCGGCGGAGCTTCGCTAAGCGTGCAGGGAAGAAGGAGGAGTGGGGTGGCTAGGGTTTGGGGAGAGGGGGGCGCCGGCCATCTAGGTGGTGCGGCCACCTTGGTGTGTTGGGGTGGCCGGCCCCCTCTCCTTGGCCCTCATTATATAGGTGGAACACCCAAGAGTTGGTCTACAAGTCTTCGAATAAGACCCCAAACCAAAACCTTCCATATCACATGAAACCTACCCAAGCTAGGACTCCCACTAGAGGTGGGATTCCACCCTTCCTTGGGAGGGGGTGGCCGGACCCTTAGGGGAGTCCACTTGGGACTCATCCCCCTTTAGGGTTGGCCGGCCATGGAAGTGGAGTCCCTCCGGGACTCCGCCTTTCTTAGTGGTTTCTTCCGGACTTTTCTAGAACCTTCTAGAACCATCCATAGAACCTTCCGGATCATTTTAAATCTTATAAAATGACTTCCTATATATGAATCTTATTCTCCGGACCATTACGGGACTCCTCGTGATGTTCGGGATCTCATCCGGGACTCCGAACAAATATTCGAACTCCATTCCATATTCAAGTTCTACCATTTCAACATCCAACTTTAAGTGTGTCACCCTACGGTTCGCGAACTATGCGGACATGGTTGAGTACTCACTCCGACCAATAACCAATAGCGGGATCTGGAGATCCATAATGGCTCCCACATATTCAACGATGACTTTAGTGATTGAATGAACCATTCACATACGATACCAATTCCCTTTGTCTCGCGATATTTTACTTGTCCGAGGTTTGATCATCGGTATCACTCTATACCTTGTTCAACCTCGTCTCCTGACAAGTACTCTTTACTCGTACCGTGGTATGTGGTCTCTTATGAACTTATTCATATGCTTGCAAGACATTAGACGACATTCCACCGAGAGGGCCCAGAGTATATCTATCCGTCATCGGGATGGACAAATCCCACTTGTTGATCCATATGCCTCAACTCATACTTTCCGGATACTTAATCCCACCTTTATAACCACCCATTTACGCAGTGGCGTTTGGTGTAATCAAAGTACCTTTCCAGTATAAGTGATTTACATGATCTCATGGTCATAAGGACTAGGTAACTATGTATCGAAAGCTTATAGCAAATAACTCAATGACGTGAACTTATGCTACGCTTAATTGGGTGTGTCCATTACATCATTCATACAATGACATAACCTTGTTATTAATAACATCCAATGTTCATGATTATGAAACTAATCATCCATTAATCAACAAGCTAGTTAAGAGGCATACTAGGGACTCTTTGTTGTTTACATATCACACATGTACTAATGTTTCGGTTAATACAATTATAGCATGGTATATAAACATTTATCATAAACATAAAGATATATAATAACCACTTTTATTATTGCCTCTTGGGCATATCTCCTTCAGTTCCGTCATGTGAGGATCTTCCTCGCTGGCGGAAATCTGCAATATGTGCTTGATGCACCGCTAGGTGACCCTCCTGCAGAAACTGAAACCGATGAAGTAAAGAATGTTTACGCGACTCGGAAAGCTCGGTACTCTCAAGTTCAGTGTGCCATCCTGTGCAGTCTGGAAGCCGATCTTCAAAAACTTTTTGAGCACCACAATCCTCATGAGTTGGTCAATGAGCTGAAAGCTATATTTGAGACTCATGCGGCCGTGGAATGCTATGAAGCATCGAAACACTTCTTCAGCTGTATGATGGAAGAAGGCAGCTTCGTTAGTGAGCACATGCTCGCCATGACCGGGCATGCGAAGAAACTCAGTGACTTGGGAATAGTGATTCCTAATAGACTGGGGATTAATCGTATCCTTCAATCACTGTCACCTAGTTACAAGAACTTTGTGATGAACTACAACATGCAGAACATGAACAAGGAGTTACCTGAACTCTTTGGCATGCTAAAAGCTGCAGAGATTGAGATCAAGAAAGAGCACCAAGTGTTGATGGTCAACAAGACCACCAGTTTCAAGAAACAGGGCAAGTCTGAGGGAAAATTCAAGAAGGGTGGCAAGAAAGCTGCCACGCCTCCTATGAAACCTAAGAACGGCCCTAAGCCCGATGTTGAGTGCTATTACTGCAAGGAGAAGGGACACTGGAAGCGTAATTGCTCCAAGTATCTGGCTGATCTGAAGAGCGGCCTTGTCAAGAAGAAGAAAGAAGGTATATCTGATATACATGTTATAGATGTTTATCTCACTAGTTCTCGTATTAGTACCTTGGTATTTGATACTGGTTCGGTTGCTCATATTGGTAACTCGAAACAGGAACTAAAGAATAAACGAAGACTACTGAAGGATGAAGTGACGATGCGCGTTGGAAACGGATCCAAAGTCGATGTGATCGATGTCGGCACACTTCCTCTACATCTACCTTCGGGATTAGTTTTAAGCCTAAATAACCGTTATTTTGTACCCGCGTTGAGCATGAACATTATATCTGGATCTTGTTTAATGCAAGACGGTTATTCATTCAAGTCTGAGAATAATGGTTGTTCTATTTTTATGAATAATATCTTTTATAGTCGAGCACCTGAAAAGAATGGCTTATTCTCGTTAGATCTCGATAGTAGTGATACACATATACATAACATTGATGCTAAGCGAATTAAATTGAATGATAATTCTACTTATATGTGGCACTGTCGTCTTGGTCATATTGGAGTGAAACGCATGAAGAAACTCCATACTGATGGATACTTGAATCACTTGACTTTGAGTCACTTGATAGATGCGAAGCATGTCTGATGGGAAAATGACTAAAACTCCATTCTCTGGTATGATGGAGCGAGCTACTGACTTATTGGAAATCATACATACCGATGTGTGCGGACCAATGAGTGTAGCATCGCGCGGTGGTTATCGTTATGTTCTAACCTTCACAGATGATCTGAGTAGATATGGGTATATCTATTTCATGAAACATAAATCCGAAACTTTCGAGAAGTTTAAGGAATTCCAAAGTGAAGTAGAAAATCAAAGTAACAAGAAGATTAAATTTCTACGATCTGATCATGGAGGTGAATATCTGAGTTATGAGTTTGGCATGCATTTAAAGAAATGCGGAATACTTTCACAATTGACACCGCCGGGAACACCACAACGAAACGGTGTGTCCGAACGTCGTAATCGAACTCTCTTAGATATGGTTCGTTCTATGATGTCTCTTACTGATTTTGCCGTTATCATTTTGGAGTTATGCATTAGAGACAGCCGCATTCACTTTAAATAGAGCACCATCAAAATCCGTTGAAACGACACCGTATGAATTATGGTTTAATAAGAAACCTAAGCTGTCGTTCCTTAAAGTTTGGGGTTGCGAAGCCTATGTAAAGAAGTTACAATCGGACAAGCTAGAACCCAAAGCGGAGAAATGCGTCTTCATAGGATACCCTAAGGAAACTATAGGGTACACTTTCTATCACAGATCCGAAGGAAAAATCTTTGTTGCTAAGAACGGAACCTTTCTTGAGAAAGAATTTCTCACTAAAGAAGTGACTGAAAGAAAAGTAGAACTCGATGAGATTGATGAATCTTTACTCGTTGACCAGAGTAGCGCTGTACCGGAAGTTGTACCTGTACCGCCTACACCGGCAACAGAGGAAGCTAATGATAATGATCATGAAACTTCGAACAAGGAAACTACTGAACCTCGCAGATCGACAAGGGAACGTGCCACTCCTGATTGGTATGATCCTTGTCTAAATGTCATGATTGTAGACAACAATGATGAAGACCCTGCGACGTATGAAGAAGCAATGATGAGCCCAGATTCCAACAAATGGCAAGAAGCCATGAAATCCGAAATGGGATCCATGTATGATAACAAAGTATGGACTTTGGTAAACTTACCTGATAGCCGCAAGGCTGTCGAGAATAAATGGATCTTCAAGAGAAAAACAGATGCTGATGGTAATATTACTGTCTATAAAGCTCGACTTATCGCAAAGGGTTTCTGAAAAATTCAAGGTGTTGACTACGATGAGACTTTCTCACCGGTAGCGAAGCTAAAATTTGTGAGGATTTTGTTAGCAATAGCTGCATTTTTCGATTATGAGATTTGGCAGATGGATGTCAAAACGGCGTTCCTTAATGGAGACATTGAGGAAGAGTTGTATATGGTACAACCCAAAGGTTTTGTCGATCCTAAAAATGCTTGACAAAGTATGCAAACTTCAGCGTTCAATCTATGGACTGAAGCAAGCATCGAGAAGTTGGAACCGACGCTTTGATAAGGTGATCAAAGACTTCGGGTTTATACGAGTGTCATGGAGAGGCTCGTATTTACAAGAAAGTGAGTGGGAGCTCTGTAGCATTCCTGATATTATATGTAGATGACATATTATTGATTGGGAATGATATAAAACTATTAAGCAGTGTAAAAGGTTATTTGAATAATAGTTTTTCAATGAAAGACCTTGGTGAAGCATCGTATATATTAGGCATCAAGATTTATAGAGATAGATCAAGACGTCTAATAGGGCTATCATAGAGTACATACCTAGACAAGATTCTAAAGAAGTTTAGAATGGACGAAAGTAAGAAAGGGTTCTTACCTATGTTACCAGGCAAGGTCTTGAGTAAGACTCAAGGACCGGCTACGACAGAAGAAAGAGAAGGATGAGTCAGATCCCCTATGCCTCGGCAATAGGCTCTATTATGTATGTCATGCTATGTACTAGACCGGATATAGCACATGCTGTTAGTTTGACTAGCAGATATCAAAGTGATCCAGGGATGGAACACTGGACAGTGGTCAAGAATATACTGAAGTACTTGAAAAGAACTAAGGATATGTTTCTTTGTTATGGAGGTGACCAAGAGCTCGTTGTAACCAGTTACACCGATGCAAGTTGGAACACTGATCCTGATGACTCTAAGTCACAGTCTAGGTACGTGTTTATATTGAATGGTGCTGCAGTATGCTGGGCAAGCTCGAAGCAGTGCACGGTGGCGAAGTCTTCAACAGAATCAGAGTACATAGCGCCTTGAGAGGCTTCATCAAAAACGGTATGGATGAAGCGGTTCATTGTAGAGCTCGGTGTGGTTCCTAGTGCATTGGACCCACTAGTCATCTACTGTGACAACATGGTGCCATCGCCAATGCACAAGAACCAAGGTCACACAAGAGGCTGAAGCATATCAAGCTGTGTTATCACTCGATTCGCGAGTACATCGAAGATGGAGAAGTAAAGATTTGCAAAGTACACACTGATCTGAATGTAGTAGATCCGTTGACTAAAGCTCTCCCTAGGGCAAAGCATGACCAACACCAGAATGCCATGGGTGTTAGGTACCTTACAATGTAATCTAGATTATTGACTCTAGTGCAAGTGGGAGACTGTTGGAGATATGCCCAAGAGGCAATAATAAAAGTGGTTATTATATATCTTTATGTATATGATGAATGTTTATATACCATGCTATAATTGTATTAACCGAAACATTGATACATGTGTGATATGTAAACAACAAAAAGTCCCTAGTATTCCTCTTAACTAGCTTGTTGATTAATGGATGATTAGTTTCATAATCATGAACATTGGATGTTATTAATAACAAGGTTATATCATTGTATGAATGATGTAATGGACACACCCAATTAAGCGTAGCATAAGATCACGTCATTAAGTTATTTGCTATAAGCTTTCGATACATAGTTACCTAGTCCTTATGACCATGAGATCATGTAAATCACTTATACCGGAAAGGTACTTTGATTACATCAAACACCACTGCGTAAATGGGTGGTTATAAAGGTGGAATTAAGTATCCGGAAAGTATGAGTTGAGGCATATGGATCAACAGTGGGATTTGTCCATCCCGATGACGGAGAGATATACTCTGGGCCCTCTCGGTGGAATGTCGTCTAATGTCTTGCAAGCATATGAATAAAGTTCATAAGAGACCACATACCACAGTACCCTCGGCCACCCCTCTCCCAAACCCTAGCCACCCCCCTCTCCTCCACCTCTCCCGCACGCTTAGCGAAGCTCCGTCGGAGTTCTCCATCGCCACCGCCACCACGCCGTCGTGCTGCCGGATTCAAGGAGGACCTACTACTTCCGCTGCCCGCTGGAACGGGGAGAAGGACGTCGTCTTCATCAACACCGAACGTGTGACCGAGTACGGAGGTGCTGCCCGATCGTGGCACCGTGATCAAGATCTTCTACGCGCTTTTGCAAGCGGCAAGTGATCGTCTACCGCAGCAATAAGAGCCTACTCTTATAGGCTTTGGAAATCTTAAAGGGTGAGTCTCGATTATCCCCTCATTGCTCCCGTCTTCTAGATTGCATCTTGGCTTGGATTGCGTTCTCGTGGTAGGAAATTTTTTGTTTTCTATGAAACGAATCCCTACAGTTAGTTAAGTATTTTGGTTTATAATCTAAATTATGTTGCAATCTAGCTCGATTGGAGCAAGAAATCTTTTCATTTCGCAATGATCATCGTAGCAAGATTTTCCGCGACTTTTGATTTCCGTTTTTCGGTTCGCTTTTTCGGTTTATGTTCTGCGCCGCGATTAAAAACATCGAAACAAACCAATTCGCCATGGATTCTCTGCTCTGTGTATGTTCTGGAGAACTTGAGGCTTTGAGAGTGGATTTTCCGTTGAAAGCTGGGGAGTCATGGTCGGGGCGTCACTACAGGAATCGCGCCAGATGCCGATGGCCGGCGGCCGTCGGCGTACCACCGCCTCTCCCTCGGCGTACGGTACGCCGACGGGGACCCTCGGCTTAGCTCCTCGGGGAAGGTGCGCCTCGGCAGAAGCCACGTTTCCCTCGGCGTATCGGCGACCGTCGGCGTAGACGGCGAGGCCCACCCGTCGGCGTACTAGCCCTCGGTGACAAGGGATTAACTTGTCAATGCCTACGGATTGTAGACTAGGGTTTAGTTGGAAGTAGAGGGCAAGTAGATCTCGAAGGTTTCAGCCGAAAAGTACCCGACGATTACAAAACTAGGGTTTGAGAACAATGATTCGATGCTTTCTTTGTCCCTCGACTCCCCCTTATATAGGAGGCGGAGCCGAGGGATTCGTGTTAAACAAGTTACAGAGTCCGGGAAGGTTTCTAACTCATCCCGCAAGATTACAAATAACACTTCCTATTACAACTCTAGCTTTCCTTAATAATATCTTGGGCTTCCGAATCTTCTTATTCTTCGGGTAGTGGGCCTTCGATAAACCCGGGTACTATCTTCAGCAGGCCCATTTGGGATGCCTATGTCAGTAGCCCCCGAGATTTTGCTTGAATCGCAGAGTTAAGGAAAATCTCCACTATTTATTTTTATTCGACAACTTCAACTTTTCTATATTTCTTCTCATAAACTTATATATTGTACAGGGATAATGGTTGTTGGGGCTAGTTCATCTGACGGATCAGGTACTAGTTAACTACTCTAGTGGCAATCCGCAAAAACCTACTTCAAAATCACGTCCCTGGACATGATCTCGGGATACTGGTGTAAACTTCGACAGGCGCCGCTTAAGGTCTTACCATTCTGTCGAGTTCCAGTAAAATTTATCGAGTACCTAACGCGTCCGTTAGGATTTTTCTTCGTATCTGTTGATACGGATAAAAGTAGCTTAGCGCAGTCTTCGGTGATGCCACGCCCAGCAGAACGGATCTGGGGTCTTACCTTCGCAAATTTGCGGCATTCAGAAATTACTATGTCATGTTAATTATCAAGTTATTATACATGTGTTGTTTATGATCTTGCATGCTCTCCGTTTCTAGTAGAGGCTCTGGCCAAGTTTTTACTTTTAACTCCAAGAGGGAGTACTTATGCTCGATAGTGGGTTCATGCCGCATTGACACACGGGACGATGATGAGAAAGTTCTAAGGTTGTGTTGTCTTGTTGCCACTAGGGATAAAACATTGGCGCTATGTTCGAGGATGTAGTTGTTGATTACATTACGCACCATACTTAATGCAATTGTCTCGTTGTTTAGCAACTTAATACTGGAGGGGTTCGGATGATAACCCGAAGGTGGACTTTTTAGGCATAGATGCGGTTGGATGGCGGTCTATGTACTTTGTCGTAATGCCCAATTAAATCTCACTATACTTATCATGTCATGTATGTGCATTGTTATGCCCTCTCTATTTGTCAATTGCCCGACTGTAATTTGTTCACCCAACATGCTTTTATCTTATGGGAGAGACACCTCTAGTGAGCTGTGGACCCCGGTCCACTCTTTTATCTTGAAATACAAATCTGCTTGCAATACTTGTTTTACTATTTTCTCTGCAAACAATCATCTTCCACACAATACGGTTAATCCTTTGTTACAGCAAGCCGGTGAGATTGACAACCTCACTGTTTCGTTGGGGCAAAGTACTTTGGTTGTGTTGTGCAGGTTCCACGTTGGCGCCGGAATGTCTGGTGTTGCGCCGCACTACATCCCGCCGCCATCAACCTTCAACGTGCTTCTTGACTCCTACTGGTTCGATTAAACCTTGGTTTCTTAATGAGGGAAACTTGCCGCTGTGCGCATCACACCTTCCTCTTGGGGTTCCCAACGGACGTGTCAACTACACGCATCAGTCATATTCGTGCATTTTCTGGAACTAACCTATTAACAAGATGCCGAAGTGCCAGTTGCTGTTTTCTGCTGTTTTTGGTTTCAGAAATCCTAGTAAAGAAATATTCTCGGAATTGGACGAAATCAACGCCCAGGGTCCTATTTTGCCACGAAGCTTCCAGAAGACCGAAGAGGAGACGAAGTGGGGCCACGAGGTGGCCATACCCTAGGGCGGCGCGGCCCAGGCCCTGGCCGCGCCGACCTATGGTGTGGGCCCCTCGTGCCGCCTCTTTACCTGCCCTTCCGCCTACAAATAGCTTCCGTCACGAAACCCCCAGTACCGAGAGCCACGATACGGAAAACCTTACTGAGACGCCGCCGCCGCCAATCCCATCTCGGGGGATTACGGAGATCTCCTCCGGCACCCTGCCGGAGAGGGGATTCATCTCCCGGAGGACTCTTCACCGCCATGGTCGCCTCCGGAGTGATGAGTGAGTAGTTCACCCCTGGACTATGGGTCCATAGCAGTAGCTAGATGGTTGTCTTCTCCTCATTGTGCTTCATTGTTGGATCTTGTGAGCTGCCTAACATGATCAAGATCATCTATCTGTAATACTATATGTTGTGTTTGTCGGGATCCGATGGATAGAGAATACTATGTTATGTTAATTATCAAGTTATTACCTATGTGTTGTTTATGATCTTGCATGCTCTCCGTTATTAGTAGAGGCTCTGGCCAAGTTTTTGCTCTTAACTCCAAGAGGGAGTATTTATGCTCGATAGTGGGTTCATGTCTCCGTGAATGCGGGGAGTGAGAGAAACCTCTAAGATTATGGATGTGCTTGTTGCCACTAGGGATAAAACATTGGTGCTATGTTCGAGGATGTAGTCACCGATTACATTACGCGCAATACTTAATGCAATTGTCTGTTGTTAGCAACTTAATACTGGAAGGGGTTCGGATGATAACCTCGAAGGTGGACTTTTTAGGCATAGATGCATGCTGGATAGCGGTCTATGTACTTTGTCGTAATGCCCAATTAAATCTCACTATATTTATCATGACATGTATGTGCATTGTTATGCTCTCTCTATTTGTCAATTGCCCGACTGTAATTTGTTCACCCAACATGCTTTTATCTTATGGGAGAGACACCTCTAGTGAGCTGTGGACCCCGGTCCTATTCTTTACATCGCATACAATCTCTTGCAATACTTGTTTCTATGTTTTCTCGCAAACAATCATCTTCCACACAATACGGTTAATCCTTTGTTACAGCAAGCCGGTGAGATTGACAACCTCACTCTGTTTCGTTGGGGCAAAGTACTTTGGTTGTGTTGTGCAGGTTCCACGTTGGCGCCGGAATCTACGGTATTGCGCCGCACTACATCCCGCCGCCATCAACCTTCAACGTGCTTCTTGACTCCTACTGGTTCGATTAAACCTTGGTTTCTTACTGAGGGAAACTTGCCGCTGTGCGCATCACACCTTCCTCTTGGGGTTCCCAACGGACGTGTCAACTACACGCAACAAGCAAATTTCTGGCGCCGTTGCCGGGGAGATCAAGACACGCTGCAAGGGGAGTCTCCACTTCCCAATCTCTTTACTTTGTTTTTGTCTTGCTTAATTTTATTTACTACTTTGTTTGCTGCACTATATCAAAATACAAAAAAAATTAGTTGCTAGTTTTACTTTATTTACTATCTTGCACTCTATATCAAAAACACACAAAAAATTTAGTTACTTGCATTTACTTTATCTAGTTTGTTTTATTTACTACTGCTAAAATGAGTAATCCTGAAGTTGAAGTTCGTACGTTTAAGCAACGAGGGGGAGAATGTTTAAGAGATGCTTGGTATAGAATTAGTAATGCCCATAATAGGTGCACTAAGAAACACTCCACCACTATTTTACTCGGGAATTTTTATGTTGGTGTCTCTAGCTGGAATAGGTATGTTCTTGATAGTCTCGCGAAAGGTAACTTCCTAAGTACTCCTGCATTAGAAGCTAGCTGCATTATTGAGAGTCTATTTGGAATACCTCCTGTTGATGAAGTTAAAATTGAAATCTCTCTTGAAGATGTTATGAAAAAATTGGAAACCATAGAGAAAAATTTTCCAAGTATTGAAACTAAATTGGAAATGTTACTTGATAAAACTGATGAACTCGATAAATCCTTAGGAGGAATTGATGAAAGAATTAGTGTCCTAGGAACTTGTGTTGTCCATGATGATCAAATCAATAGGATTGACGAACTTGAAAAAGCTATGGAAACCTTGGGTTCAACATTTTCTTCTCTTAAATATAAGGAGAAAGCTTATGTGGGTAAGGAGCAAAAGTTTATGTATGTCTCTAAAGTGCCTAAACCAAAGAAATATTATTATAGGCCTAAAATTGAAAAAGCTCTTAGTACCACCACAGATGGGGGAGTTTGTGATAACGATGCACCATCCTTTGATAATACTTGATACACACTTTCTGCGCCTAGCTGAAAGGCGTTAAAGAAAAGCGCTTATGGGAGACAACCCATGTGTTTTTACTACAGTACTTTGTTTTTATTTTGTGTCTTGGAAATTGTTTACTACTGTAGCAACCTCTCGTTATCTTAGTTTAGTGTTTTATTGTGCCAAGTAAAGTCGTTGATAGAAAAGTTCATACTAGATTTGGATTACTGCGCAGAAACAGATTTCTTTGCTGTCACGAATCTGGGCAAAATTCTCTGTAGGTAACTCAGAAAATTAAGCCAATTTACGTGAGTGATCCTCAGATATGTACGCAACTTTCATTCAATTTGAGCATTTTCATTTGAGCAAGTCTGGTTCCTCAATAAAATTCGTCAATACGAACTGTTCTGTTTTTGACAGATTCTGCCTTTTATTTCGCATTGCCTCTTTTGCTATGTTGGATGAATTTCTTTGATCCATTAATGTCCAGTAGGTTTATGCAATGTCCAGAAGTGTTAAGAATGATTGTGTCACCTCTGAACATGTTAATTTTTATTGTGCACTAACCCTCTAATGAGTTGTTCTAAGTTTGGTGTGGAGGAAGTTTTCAAGGATCAAGAGAGGAGTATGATGCAATATGATCAAGGAGAGTGAAAGCTCTAAGCTTGAGGATGCCCCGGTGGTTCACCCCTACATATTCTAAGAAGACTCAAGCGTCTAAGCTTGGGGATGCCCAAGGCATCCCCTTCTTCATCGACAACATTATCAGGTTCCTCCCCTGAAACTATATTTTTATTCCGTCACATCTTATGTGCTTTGCTTGGAGCGTCGGTTTGTTTTTGTTTTTGTTTTTGTTTTGTTTGAATAAAATGGATCCTAGCATTCACTGTATGGGAGAGAGATAAGCTCCGCTGTTGCATATGGACAAATATGTCATTAGGCTTTACTCATAGTATTCATGGCGAAGTTTCTTCTTCGTTAAATTGTTATATGGTTGGAATTGGAAAATGATACATGTAGTAATTGCTATAATGTCTTGGATAATGTGATACTTGGCAATTGTTGTGCTCATGTTTAAGCTCTTGCATCATATGCTTTGCACCCATTAATGAAGAAATACATAGAGCATGCTAAAATTTGGTTTGCATATTTGGTCTCTCTAAAGTCTAGATAATTTCTAGTATTGAGTTTGAACAACAAGGAAGACGGTTTAGAATCTTATAATGTTTACAATATGTCTTTTATGTGAGTTTTGCTGCACCGGTTCATCCTTGTGTTTGTTTCAAATAACCTTGCTAGCCTAAACCTTGTATCGAGAGGGATTACTTCTCATGCATCCAAAATCCTTGAGCCAACCACTATGCCATTTGTGTCCACCATACCTACCTACTACATGGTATTTCTCCGCCATTCCAAAGTAAATTGCTTGAGTGCTACCTTTAAAATTCCATCATTCACCTTTGCAATATATAGCTCATGGGACAAATAGCTTAAAAACTATTGTGGTATTGAATATGTACTTATGCACTTTATCTCTTATTAAGTTGCTTGTTGTGCGATAACCATGTTTCGGGGACGCCATCAACTATTCTTTGTTGAATATCATGTGAGTTGCTATGCATGTTCGTCTTGTCTGAAGTAAGGGAGATCTACCACCTTATGGTTAAGCATGCATATTGTTAGAGAAGAACATTGGGCCGCTAACTAAAGCCATGATTCATGGTGGAAGTTTCAGTTTTGGACATATATCCTCAATCTCATATGAGAATAATAATTGTTGCCACATGCTTATGCATTAAAGAGGAGTCCATTATCTGTTGTCCATGTTGTCCCGGTATGGATGTCTAAGTTGAGAATAATCAAAAGCGAGAAATCCAAAATGCGAGCTTTCTCCTTAGACCTTTGTACGAGCGGCATGGAGGTACCCCATTGTGACACTTGGTTAAAACATGTGTATTGCGATGATCCGGTAGTCCAAGCTAATTAGGACAAGGTGCGGGCACTATTAGTATACTATGCATGAGGCTTGCAATTTGTAAGATATAATTTACATAACTCATATGCTTTATTACTACCGTTGACAAAATTGTTTCATGTTTTCAAAATAAAAGCTCTAGCACAAATATAGCAATCGATGCTTTCCTCTTTGAAGGACCATTCTTTTTTACTTTTATGTTGAGTCAGTTCACCTATTTCTCTCCACCTCAAGAAGCAAACACTTGTGTGAACTGTGCATTGATTCCTACATACTTGCATATTGCACTTATTATATTACTCTATGTTGACGATTATCCATGAGATATACATGTTATAAGTTGAAAGCAACCGTTGAAACTTAATCTTCCTTTGTGTTGCTTCAATACCTTTACTTTGATTTATTGCTTTATGAGTTAACTCTTATGCAAGACTTATTGATGCTTGTCTTGAAGTACTATTCATGAAAAGTCTTTGCTTTATGATTCACTTGTTTACTCATGTCATTACCATTGTTTTGATCGCTGCATTCATTACATATGTTTACAAATAGTATGATCAAGGTTATGATGGCATGTCACTCCAGAAATTATCTTTGTTATCGTTTTACCTGCTCGGGACGAGCATAACTAAGCTTGGGGATGCTGATACGTCTCCGACGTATCGATAATTTCTTGTGTTCCATGCCACTTTATTGATGATATCTACATGTTTTATGCACACTTTATGTCATATTCGTGCATTTTCTGGAACTAACCTATTAACAAGATGCCGAAGTGCCAGTTGCTATTTTCTGCTGTTTTTGGTTTCAGAAATCCTAGTAAAGAAATATTCTCGGAATTGGACGAAATCAACGCCCAGGGTCCTATTTTGCCACGAAGCTTCCAGAAGACCGAAGAGGAGACGAAGTGGGGCCAAGAGTTGGCCACACCCTAGGGCGGCGCAGCCCAGGCCCTGGCCGCGCCGACCTATGGTGTGGGCCCCTCATGCCGCCTCTTTACCTGCCCTTCCGCCTACAAATAGCCTCCGTCGCGAAACCCCCAGTACCGAGAGCCACGATACGGAAAACCTTACTAAGACGCCGCCGCCGCCAATCCCATCTTGGGGGATTCTGGAGATCTCCTCCGGCACCCTGCCGGAGAGGGGATTCATCTCCCGGAGGACTCTTCACCGCCATGGTCGCCTCTTGAGTGATGAGTGAGTAGTTCACCCCTGGACTATGGGTCCATAGCAGTAGCTAGATGGTTGTCTTCTCCTCATTGTGCTTCATTGTTGGATCTTGTGAGCTGCCTAACATGATCAAGATCATCTATCTGTAATACTATATGTTGTGTTTGTCGGGATCCGATGGATAGAGAATACTATGTTATGTTAATTATCAAGTTATTACCTATGTGTTGTTTATGATCTTGCATGCTCTCCGTTATTAGTACGAGGCTCGGCCAAGTTTTTGCTCTTAACTCCAAGAGGGAGTATTTATGCTCGATAGTGGGTTCATGTCTCCGTGAATGCGGGGAGTGAGAGAAACCTCTAAGATTATGGATGTGCTGTTGCCACTAGGGATAAAACATTGGTGCTATGTTCGAGGATGTAGTCACTGATTACATTACGCGCAATACTTAATGCAATTGTCTGTTGTTAGCAACTTAATACTGGAAGGGGTTCGGATGATAACTGATGACCCACAAGTATAGGGGGTGTATCGTAGTATTTTCGATAAGTAAGAATGTCGATCCCAACGAGGAGCAGAAGGTGTTGACAAGCAGTTTCGATGAAGGATTCACTGTAAATGCTCACGGACAAGTATTCGGGGGTTTTGATGTAACGAGTTGAATAAAGTACGAGTAAGTAAAGTGCGAGAGTAACAATTGCAGCGAGTGGCCCAATCCTTTTTAGCACAAAGGACAAGCCGGTTTGTTTACTTATAATGACCAAACGTTCTCGAGGACACACGGGATTTTAGTCTAGTGATTTCGCTACATACGGCTAAATAATCTTCATTGTTATGATAAGTGTTGTGTGGGTGAACCTATGCTAATGTACCGCCCTTCCTAGGACTAATACATACTTGTGATTATACCCCTTGCAAGCATCCGCAACTACAAGAAAGTAATTAAGAATAAATCTAACCACAGACCTTAAACTGCGAGATCCTGCGATCCCTCCTGCATCGATATACCAACGGGGGTTTAGGTTTCGTCACTCCGGCAACCCCGCAATTAGCAAACGAGTACAAGATGCATTCCCCTAGGCCCATAAATGGTGAAGTGTCATGTAGTCGACGTTCACATGACACCACTAGAAGAATAACACCACAACTTAAATATCACACCATTGAGGCCTTGTTTACACCTATGGTATTTTCACCCCCTAGGGGTTTGGGGATGAGAGGGGATTGGGTGAAAACCCCCCTTTCACCCAATCCCCAATTTTCCCCTCATTTCCCCTCATTTCCCCACACCCTCCCCCACATCCTCTAGTTACTTTATTTTTTGGGGATGAGAGGGGATATGAAGGATTGAGATCGATGATAAAACTAATCTTTGCATCCCAAGACGTGATAATGTACAATCGCAAATTAAAAACTTTGTCTTTAACATAAACTCTGTCATGCAATTATGTTATGCAATCTTCTCAACAATCACACACATATAAATAAATGCTCC
>NC_061512.1:244101961-244127929 GCF_022539505.1 Lolium rigidum | reverse complement strand
GCTTTTTCCGGCGAGAATCCTGGCTCCGGTGCTTGACCCTCCAATAATGATGAAACATGCAAAATAGATGAAATAACATAAGTATTGTATCCAAATATGAAATATATCAATGAATAACAGCAAATTATGATATAAAATAGTGATGCAAATTGGACGTATCGGTCGTCGGTGAGGCTTCAAGGTCACCAACGTCCGGCTCGGGATAGTGGTACGCATAACCATCACCATCTTCGATCGGACCATCATCGATGCGAGTATCAAACACGTCGGTGTCATCGGTGTCCTCCGTATCTTGCGGATCATCCCCAAGCACCTCAACACCTGCATCAAGATGAGTTGAGAACTCAACAACAAACGGCTCACTTGTAGCGTTACCACCCACGGGTTCGTTGCCCCATGCCCAAGCTCTTTCTTCCTCGAAAACCACATCTCGAGAGATATGTACTTTCTTTGCCACCGGATCATACATACGATAGGCCTTTGAGTGAGCATTTGTTTCATATCCAATGAAAACCATCTTCGCGCTGCGATCTTCTAGCTTGGTGAGGTGAGGTGTGGGCTTCTTCACATGCCCAACACAGCCAAAAGTCCTAAGGTGTGCCACGTTTGGCTTCCTTCCATAGAAAGCCTCGTATGGAGTTTTTCCAGGCAAGCTTTTGGTTGGTGCCCTATTTAGGAGATAAACCGCTGTAGTGACCGCCTCTCCCCAAAATAGATTAGGCATGTTCTTACTCTTGAGCAAGCTGCGAGCCATTGCTACAACGGTCTGGTTCCTTCTCTCGACTACTCCGTTCTGCTTGCGGTGAATAAGGAGCGGTGATAAACCTTTTTATACCCTTCTCCTCACGGTAATCATTGAACTCCCTTGATGTGAATTCTCCTCCACGGTCGGTACGTAGAGAACGCACTTGCGGCTTCAGTTCCATCTCGTAGCTGCCTTCACCTTGCGGAACGCCTCGAAAGCTTCATCTTTGCTTCTTATCAAGACAATCCACATGAACCTTGAGAAGTCATCAACAATTAGGAGAAAGTACTTCTTTCCTGCGTTTGTTGCCGGTGTGATCGGACCACAAAGATCCCCGTGCGAGTAGCTCCAAAGGTGCGGTAGCACGGAAACTCGACTACGGCCGGAAACGACGCCTTGTGTTGTTTTCCTACGAGACAACCATCACACACCCGCTCGATGTGATCGATGTGCGGCATACCATTTACCATCTCCATGTCGCTAGCTTCTTAAGGGCATGGAAATTCACATGACCATACCGGCTTGCCACAACCACGCATCTTCCGTTGATTTGGCTATCCAACACTACGGCTTGGATTCCTCAATGTTGAGAATATATAGACGATTGCTAGAACGTCTCACCCTTGCAAGCACCTTTCTTGCTCTATCCCCAGAGAGACATGAAACCATCAACAACTAGCGTTTTGCAGCCATACTCATCTAGCTGCCCAATGCTTATGATGTTGCTCTTCAACCGTGGTATATAATACACCTCGGTGAGTATCCGGTGCTCGCCGTTTTGGCACTCGAACAAGACAGATCCTCTTCCACAGATTTCTACTATGGAGCCATCGCCAAATTTAACCGAGCACTGTGACCTTTGTATCTAGCTCGGCGAACTTCTCTCGGCAGCCGGTCATATGGTTACTCGCACCTGTGTCAAGATACCAAGCAATATTCTGGCTACCTTTCAATTTTGGGATCACCTTCCTCTCGTTCAAGAACACCCTAGGTTTCGTATCTGGAGCATCTAGTGTTAAAATACACTTTTCCATCAGCAACAGATGCACGTCATCATCATCTCCTTTCTTTACAAGATTTGCCTTCAACCTTCTATCCGGCTGCTTGCACTCCTTTGCAAAGTGACCAGTTTCATTGCAATTAAAACACTTCACTTTTGATTTGTCATAATCGCGTGGCCTCCTTTCGTCGATGAAGCGATCACCTTTGCCCCGACCTGCACCTTGCGAACGATCTTGTCCGCGGCCTTTTCCGCCATCGCGGTCTGTCGAGTTTCTTGCTGCTTGGAACCTTCAAACTTCTTCCGCTCTTTTGCAATTCGAGCTTCCGGATCAGCGTGAGAGTACAGCAGCTTCTCACCATTGTCCTTAGCCTCTTTCCTCCCCTTCGATTCTCTTCGTGTGTCCGCAATCTACCGATAGCTTCCGGTACCGTCATCTTGGTTATGTCGCTGAACTGCTCAATCGTCCCGATAATATCTGTGAATTTATCGGTGACCGATGAAAACAACTTTTCGACGACCTCCGTATCCGTGACTTTCCCGTCGAGAGATTTAATCTCGCTCACTAAGTTTGTGATCTTCACGGAGTACTCGGCGATCGTCTCTCCTCGCGACATCTCCATCTTGTTAAGTTGACGTTTCAGCACACTGAGCACGTGCACGCTTCACCTTATCTTCGCCTACACGCATCTCCCTTATTGCTTCCCATGCTTCCCTCGTCGTATCATAATTTGCGAGAGTCATCACCATGGAGTGCGGAACAGACTGTGAGAGAGCAGCCACGGCGCCCTCGTCAACCTCGTCGTCGACCTCATCGGCGCCTTCTATGGCCTTCCACACGCGGAGGTTCCTGAGAATAAACTTCATCTTCGTGGCCCAAACCACATAGTTTGTGTCGGTCAGCATTGGATACCGAATCGGCACGCGAACTTGATCTTGGCATCATCATGAGAGGCTTGGCGCTAGCTTCCGCCGCCACCATCGCCTTCTTCGACGCCGCCGCCTTCTTAGATTCCTCGTCGTCGCTTGACGTCATCTTCTCTCGTTCGACTAGCGCTTCTAACTCGCCCAGGCTCTGATACCACGAAATTTTGACAAAAAGGACCTCCTGTCCTAGTGAAATGGCAGAAAAGACCACCTGCCAAAAATATTGCCAAAAAAGACCACCTTTCGGTGGCGGCAGTGCCAGCCAGGCGACACGTGGCTTCCTGCCGCCGTAGGCTGCAGCGGCACGTTTCCTGGCCAGACTCTCTTTCAGCCGCCGTCAAATAGTGTGGGCCATGCCGCCTCACTGCGTGGCGGCACGTTGACGTGGTGCTCTTGGCGGCAGGCCTGTCCGGCCAACAGCGCCTCGTGCGCGCTAAAACCTGAGGCCGTCAGTACCTCCCGCGCGTGCAGTGGCGCTGGCTAGAACCATAGGACATGCATCCCATTCCGCTCCAGAAAATGAGACGGCAACAATAGACTAGACTAAGGGCATCTTTAGCGGCGCGACGCAAACGGATTTTGAGCGACCGTTCCGTCTGACGTGACCGAAAATGCGTCTGGCACCACCTCCAGCGGCGCGACGCAAAGTGACTGGACCGTCCGCGGCGACGCAAACTTGACCCAAATATGCGTCAGGTTTGCGTCTCTACGGACACTGCGCGGATGCGCAAAGTGTCCGATCGGTCCTTGCACGGGCCTGCTTGGCAGCGGCACAACTGCTTCGTCTTTCGCGACATTACTTGCGGGAGGCGCGATGTAGCCTTTCCAGGGCCGCGTTAATGGCGCGCCTCAGCTTCCGCGAGCGTGCGCAGTTAGGCGGCGTTGAAGTGGCAAGACATTGAAGGCGAGATGGCGTCCGAGCCTCTTAAAGGGACGCTGTCGGCACCCATTTCCCGACCACACAATTGGTAGAGCCCACACTATCCACCCCACCGACGCCATGTGGAAGAAATGCTGGCCGTTCCGCAAGACCAAGAACGACCACGAGGCTAGCGGCTCCCGGTCCGGCAAGAAGGCACGGGTCGGCCGGTACGTCCGCGTCGACCTTGCGCGGCGGCTATCGGAGGAAAACCGGCCGGTACCATGGCCGGACGCGAACTCTGCCGGGAGGGGGCTGGTACCTCAACTTGAGGCGCGTGCCGGTCCCCCGTGCCGCGCGAGGGCTTAGAGCGGCGGGACGAGGTGCGCCGCCACCGAGCGATCTTGCCGTCGGATCTGCGGGAGGATCAGGCGTACGCGCTGAACTCCTACAACTTGATTTTATTCGGGACGTGGGAGTTCGACGCGCGACGCCGCGCTGGCTACCTCGGCGACGTGGACTATTTCGACCGCGAGATCGCCGCGGAAGAAGAAGAGAACGACCAGGAGGACGCGGACGAGGACGCGCGCCTCGCCTCATCGTGGATGATGACACCTCCGAAAGGAGGCACGGCTGGAGGAGTTGCCGACCTCCCCTCCGCGAGCGTCGACTCGCAAAGCTGGATGGCGAGCATGTCCCACATAGCGAGCTCGTTGAGCTCGTCGAGCTCGCTATTGGCCAGTGCCATGGCAATGGCCTCCTCCTTGCTAACGTCCGGCGGCTGGGTCTACTGCTCCTCGCCGCTATGCTGCTCCTCGCCGTTGTGCTGCTCCTCGTCGCTGTCGAGCACGATGAGCTCCGGTACGACCCAAGGCCAGTTGGCATCCGGGGGAGCGTACGCCGGGCGCGCCGCCGCCGGTGCTCGAGGTTGAGGAGGCTGTGGCGGCGGTGGAGGGGCCCAGTACTGCGGCTGTGGCGGCGGTGGAGGCGCCCAGTGCTCCGGCTGTGGCGGCGGTTGAGGCGCCCAGTGCTGCGGCTGTGGCGGCGGTTGAGGCGCCCAGTGCTGCGGCAGTGGCGGAGGTGGCGGAGGCGCCGCCGACTCCAGGAGCGCCTGTCGAAGTGCTTCATCCGCCGACAGGCCCGGCGGCATGACGGCGGTGGCGTAGCGGGGCAGCGGCGGCTGCACAGGCGCCTCGTGCTCGGAGACGAGGACGGCGACCTTCGCCATCTCGTCGTCCGTCATGTTGTCCGGGAAGTCGAAGTTCCGGCCCTCCGCGACGTAGTCGTCGTCGTCGTCGTACACGGCGTAGGATTCGTCGTCTTCGTCGGCGTCGTTGTGCTGCGTCTGCTAACGTCGCGTCCGCGCTCGCGACGACGCGTCGGCGCCTGGCGACGACGAGCCGGCGGTGCAGGGCCGAAGGGGTAATCCCTGTCGCCCATGAAGCCTGCCCTTCGTCTCCTGTCCGTCTCGTACGTACGCCAAAGCTCCGAGTCGATGGCGTACGCCGGATCGTCGCGGAGATCCGCCGGCAGATACCGCCTCCTGCGCCGGATCTCCACGGTCCGATCAGGCTCGCGCGCAGGTACTGGAGGGATAGGCACCCGGCGGCAGCTGAGCCGCCGGCCGCCGAGCAGCGCGCACGCCGGACCAGGCGTCGTCGCACGGCATCCATTGGCCGTGCATGAGCCTCCCCACCGAGACGGGGAGCGGGATCTTCTTGCTGCCGCTGCCGGAGGCCTCGAAGTCATTCTTCTTCCCCATGGCGCTGCGGCGGGTGGTGGTGGTTGTGGAGGTGTGGGCGAAGGAGCGACGCGGCCGATGGACTTTTATGGGCGGGCGCGCGCGGGATACGATGCCATTGAAGGCACCGCAGAAGCCCAGCCGCCGCCCGCCAGTGCGCGCGCAGAACAGGCAGACGCGCCATTGATGGCGAAGAGCTGCGGCGCGACGCGGAAGCGCCGACCGCCTGAATCGATGTCCTCGATGCGGACTCGGCTGCCGGGCGGGCCCGGTGGGGAAGCGGCGGACACTTTGCGCGTCCGCCGGCGTCCGCCGAGACGCAAACCTGGCGCATATTTGGGCCAGGTTTGCGTCTCCGCGGACGGCCCGGTCACTTTGCATCGCCCCGCTAGAACAGGCCCCAGACGCATTTCCGATCACGCCGGACGCAAACGGTCGCTGAGCGTCCGTTTGCGTCGCGCCGCTGGAGATGCCCTAACGTCTCTTTGCGTCGCCCCGTTGGAGATGCCTAATGACAATATAGAGACATGCAGATAATGGTGAGGAACTCGTGTGAGTGTTTCGTGGCAAGCCAAACTGAAAAGCCAAGAGACAAACCAGCCGGTAGAGGCAACTGGCCACGCAACCCTGCCGCCTCGAGACATTGCGGCATGGCCCATAGTGCAAGCTGACGCCTAACGGAAGGAAACGGCTGTAGACGTGCCGCCTCTGATGGTGGCGGCAAGCCTTGCCGCCATGTACTGCGGCGGCACCTTACACGTGTCGTCTGGGAGTCGTGCCGCCATACCGAAGGTGGTCTTTTTTGGCAATTTTATTCGTAGGTGGTCCTTTTTGACAATTCGTTGGGATAGGTGGTCCTTTATGTCAAAATTTCTGATACCACTTGTTGGTTTCTACCCTGAATCTTTACGAGCTGAAAAACTAGATCAAAACAAGAACTCAAGCAAACTTCACAGTCAGAGAAAAACGAATTTGGTGGTGCACAATGATCACACCTTTTCCTGGTTCTTTCTTTACTTCTTATAGGCGTTTACAGATAGGACTCCACGCCCAACACGGAACGGCAAAACCGAACCCAACACGACGTGATCCGGTACACAGCTCGTACACGGTTTAGATTCTTCACAATCTTTCCTAAATCCAACGAAAATTTCCTAAACGTAAGACTCTTAAACTTGGATGACAAGATTAATCATCAACAAAGATCATTAGTACTCCTGCTCACGATCTTGTGGGCGTACAGAGCTCCGTGTTCCTCTTCAGTAGCAGAAGATGCCCCCGTTGTAACGCCTGCTGCCTTGGGATCCGTAGCCCGTGTGGCAGGGTCATCATAGCATCGACATCGTTCGCCATGGCGTCCATATCACTTGGCCAAGACCAGTAGCCGTTCTCCGACTCATCATAGGTCAACAACCTGATTCCGATGATGCATGGATGACCGTTCTGCCACGCCGGATGATGGAAAAATATCGGTCGTTTGTTGACAAGAGGACACTCCACCGATGTGATCACCTCCGTCGCTTGATCAAGGCGTGCGTACATCGGGATCTTGTGGTGATGTTCCATGTAACTCCAGTACACAGCTCTGCTGTTGCCCGCCAGGTCGATGAAGGAGGTATAGCTGAAGGAGATGTAGCTGAAGGAGACATAGGCAGTGTTCACAGTCCTCCAGTCCTTGTCCTGTCCGATTGTGATTTATAGACATAGTATAGCTGCCGATATTGGCATGATCATGGGCAATGTGTTTATGAATGATCTTGTATTGCCCTGCCGTGGCGTCGAATCCGAAGCAATACGAACGAGCCACATTGCTCCATGACGAATCTGTGGGCAGCGGCAGGTTGGTCGCCTCGCCGGTGAATGGTTCCACGACCCTGATGATCTTCTGGAGTCTGTCGTGGAAGCAGAGAAGGCCATTGCACGTCCCTATCATGGCCTCCGATGCGCCGACGGCGAACCTTGCCGTGAGCCGCCAGAGCTCGTCGAAGAGGAACCCGCTGCCGGCGCAACCCTTGGAAGAGGGTACGAACACGACCGTGTGGGTCGGGGCGTGTGATCGGTGTACCATGTGCGCCTTGATGAAGGTTGGATCGGAGATTATGTCTCGCCATTGTTTGCAGACGATGCGGAAGCGGCGGAGGACGCTCGCCGGGAGGCGGACCAGGATGGTGGCGATGACGTCTCGCGACCCGAACACGGCTGCGGCAGCTTTGGCATCGGCGGCCGTGACCTGGTTATTGGAAGCGAGCACAGTCATTGGAATTGCGTCAATCTGAGACATGTGCTTGGCTGGTTCGTGTCTACCTGGGAATTTGATGGCTGTGGGGCTATATGAAGACGAGTAGAGCCGTCTGGGACGGTTTCTCGTCAGAATTGTTGTAAATCACCTGGACTATATATGGAGTCTATGGTAAGTTCTATGTATACTTGTAAAAAACATATTGATTAGTTATTTAGTTACGAAGTACATGAACAAACCCTGTTATATATATAAGAACATCTATTGATTAAGGGTTTGTAAGTTTTCTTACAATGATTATTAATCCAAAACAAACACATGATTTTTTTTCTCAAATTATAGAACGAAAACAACAATATTTTAGCATGAATTGTTTTTAAAAATTGATGCTAACTTAAACGGGAGGATAACAAAAAAAATGTTAATATGAAAGGACACGACCAGGAAGAGTTTTCCTCCTGGGTCGCCTCCGCTCGCGCGACTCAAGAGGTTCCACCGAACCATAGACGGACGCATGTGGTTGCCCTAGGAGTTGAAGACACATGTGGCGGTGTTGAGCCAAATTTAACCTAATTTTATATTTAATTTTTTTTAGAATATTAAAATGTCTATGCAAACTAGGTCCAAAATATACGGGATAGATCAAGGAGTATGGTTTGAGTTTTTCTGAAATTTATACAAATGTTATTCAAATACTCTAGTTTTTTTTGATAGCCATATCTTATAACATAATTCTAAACATTTAAATGGATGGGCATATTGGCTCAAAATTTCCCGAATTGATCGGGAAATATCGGTTGATTTTTTATAGTTCTTGTACATTTTTTTTGTTTTATAAACTTTGTGCTGGATTTGGCCAAAACCGGCATAGCTTGTCAAACTTTTATAATGTCTACAGAAATTATGGCTCAAATTTTCTTTGATTGACAACTGACGTGCCCAAGTATAGCGCAAAAGGAGCTGGAGACACCGTTGGGACATAGGCAAACGTGGTAATAGCTTGCCGTTGAGGCGGGAGTCGTACAGTTACGGGAAGATCAACCTCACTAGAATCCTGGCAGAAACGGCGAACGGGAAAGAACCGGTACTTCTCCGTGTCCGTGAGGTCCTCCTCCTCGCAGCCAATCTCAATCGACGGCTTTGAATCCCGTTTCCACCGGTAGTCAATATCGAGAGTCGACTCGCTGCTCTTTAAGATGGCATGGGCGTGAAGATCCCCTTCCTTTTGCTGCCGAAGCAGCAGGTGCCCCCGTTGCAGGGCGCGCCGCCCCCAGAGGCATTGCGTGACGCAGTAGACCTCGTGTGGCACGGCGTCGACGTGTTTCCACCAGCTGCATCCGTCCTCCAAGTTCACCTCGCCAAACCACCTGATTCCGATCATGTGCAGCAGGTACAACATGGGGGAATACTCGCAGGATATCACGCCATCGACGAGCCGGCGAAATCTGGAAGTGACCTTCTCCGTCGCCAGATCGAAGCGCACGTTCCGATACACATCCCCGTGGTGCTCCGTCGCGCGATGCACCGCGTACCAGTAAATGGTGGCTCCGTCGTTGCACGCTGGCGCGCCGTAGAGCACGCCGTGCCGCTCACCGCGGATGCGCACCGTCCTCCAATCCGTGTCCGCCCCGACCGTCAACACCTGCAGCTCTTGCTGCACCATGCTCAGTCTTGTGCTCGGACGAAAGAAGTACCCATCGTAGTTAACCTTCCCTTCGAAAGCACCGTGGACAATCTTGTATCGCCTCGCCCTGGCGTCGAAGCCGAAGCAGTACGCCGCGGTACTGCACGTTTTGGCGTTGGCCGTCGGCGGCAGAGGCAGGGAGATCGACTCGCCGGCAGGGCCGTACCTGAGAAAACGGGGCCCGGTGCGAATAAAAAAATTAGGCCCTTAACATAACCATTGGCAATTAGAAAAACACAGTTTTGTATATTGTATATTTATTATTAGGTTGGTGGTACGATTTTTTTCATAAATAAGATCTTATGGGAAAGCAATTTCAAAATTCATAAACACTTCATTATTTAGCAGAAACATGACATCGTTCTAGTATTTCTTGAGATAAAAATCTTCAATTAGTTCTGGCTAGGTATCCAACTCGAATTGATGCACCAGATTGCAGTAGTGGAAACAGCAAGGGGGTCGCTATATCGGAAGAAGCGAAGCACTGAAAAAAGAGATTTATAGATGGGAAATTGAGAAGAGAACACTAAATAATTAGATAGCGTATTGAGAATGCAGCCTGCACTGGACCTGTCATTGCATCAGCAGATTTATTCGGGAAAACCAGGACATAATCAAATCGGCGATGGAAGAGAGAACTGCTCGTTCTTGAAGAAGAGAGAGATGAGGAGACGTGCATGGGTTGGGGGCTGTGGTGCTAATCTGTGGCCAATTCCCACGCGTGAGTTGAGGGCTGTGGGTCAATGAATTTAGTAGGACCAATTAAACCTACCATTATGATCACTAAGTACTACTACTAATTAACACAAAATTGGAGGCCCTCCTATTTTGGAGGCCCTGTGCGGTCGCACATCCTGAACCTGCTTCCCATACGGGCCTGCTCGCCGGTGAATGGCTCCACGACCTTGATGACGCCGTGCGCGGAGACGCGGAAGCAGATTGGCCCGTGCACGTGCCAATCATCTCCGCGGACTGATCGACAGTGAACCTGGCCGTGACTCTCCATTGCTCGTCGAAGAGGAAGCCGCCACCGTTGAGCGACTCGTGGGCACCGTCGGCCGGTCTGCTTCCGGGATAGAACACGATAGTGTGGGTCGGTGCGCGCGACCCGTGGACCTGGTGCGCATCGATGAAGCTCGGGTCGGAGATGATGTCGCGCCACTCCTTGCATACGCAGCGGCAGCGGCAGAGGTCGCTGGCCGAGAGGTAGAGGAGGATGACGGCGAGGACGTCTGACGGGAGCTGCGCGATGCTGGCGGCATCGGCATCGGCGGCTGTTTTCTGCGTCTTAGAGCCCCGAGGAAGCATCGGGCCAACCTGAACCGTCAGAGTGCTCGCCTGCTCCCTCCATGGTTATTTCTTGGTAATATGTATGCGATTCCGTCACGATCTTGTGAGAGAGGCGGTTTCCAGTATAGGAATTATAATCGGAATCGGCGCTTTATTGTAGCAAGTTTAGAAAGTACTATCTGGATCCAATTGCAGCCTCATAGGACGACAACCTTTTAAGTTTTAACAATAACTAGTATAAATACATGTGCGTTGCATCAGGAGAAATAAATTTTCAAAAGTAGCAAACCATTCATGTTGGTCATATTTTCTCATAATCATGACCGCCATAATTATACCTAATTATGAGATTAAATTGTAAGCCCCACGCTGCCCCAGCTTCTCATATCGCATAATGGTGGGTTCCATCCTTAAATTTTAATAAGATATGGTTTTAAATGAATTTACATCTAGTGGAGACATTTATAGGTGTTCATATTTTTTCTATTAATGACGAGCACGATTTATCATAAGATCTTCTTGTGAGGCCCTCTACATTGTTTTGTAATACCACATAATTGTATTGATTGTTGGAGCCTCCTCTATATGCAATTTAAACTTTATATGCTATCCTCATATCGTAATTCCGCAGCTGTCAATGATTAAAAAAAATCAATAGATTAGTAGTTTTAAAAAGAGTTTTTTCTTGAAAAATGTCATGAACACTAATTTTTTGGCTTAAATTTGATGATTGTGCATAACTCTAGCCTTAATTTGAACCTTTTGAATCAAGTACTTTAAACTATGTTTTTAAATATACTATATTTTTTCCCAACTTTTTATCGTATAATTTACCTTTTTTCTGGTCCCTTCATCTTATCGTCATTTCTTCTTTTCAATCTCTAGTATTGTAACAATGAAACACGCTTTCCTTTGATCCTTTGATGTTTCCTTTCTATTTTATTGTTAAGCAGTCCACGATGCCTTGGCATTCGTCGGGATGGAAATTGGTCCCATTTCCACGCCATGCGAATTAAAGCGGCACGGCGTCCGTATCGAGTCACGACACACGGTGTGCAGCGCCTTCAAATCCTAGGCGTCCGGTACACAGTGGTCTGCAAATTAAATATAAGCTAGATTTTTGTCATAAACAAACATGAGGTAGACAATTAAAAAGGAAACAAAGCTAACCATCGTCGGGAAAAAAAAAAAGGAAAAAGGCCAAGCATCACCATTACCAGCCACGCTCCTTTTTTTTGTGAATGAGCAAGGATGGGGTCGGACACAACCTTATCTCTTCCTGAGATAGATCGAGAGTTTTCCCGTCCAATCCTTTTTCCTGCCTTCTTTCTCCTTCCCACGCATGGTCGCCGCTGTGCCGTATTATTTCTCTCTCCCGCCCCAATCCCCCAAGCCTCTCTCTTGCCTCCTTGTCGTCCTGCTGCGCTCGTGTTCCAGGGTGTGCGACCGGCTTTGCTGGAGAGCGGCGCTGCAAGCTGCCAGCGTTCGTGCGTGACGGTCTAGCAGCAGACCTCACCGTCGATTCGCAGCATCCGGTCTGCTAGTTTCGATTCGCTCCCCAACTCTCGGACCACATAAATATTTGTACTACTGGCTAATTTATGACCAGAATGATTCATATGGATAAAATATGTGGTTTTAAGTGAAATCTAGTAAATGTTCATGGTGCTGCCAATTACAAAGACACAGGTGTTTTTCTTACTGAACTTGTTAAAATGTTAGGAAGCCTACATTTTTTGGTAGGAGGAGATTTTAACATTATTAGGAAATCTTCTGCCAGAAAGAAGAAGAAGAGCTTGACTAAATGGACCTTTTATTTGAACGCAATTTTAGAACAATGGGGTTTGTAAGCGCTAGGACTTTCTAGCAGGATTTTTTCTTTGTTCACTAATAAGCAAAGGGCTTATATTGAAACATATCAGCTAGATAATAATTTATTGAAACATTAGTGAAGCTACCAAATTAGAACTTCTCATATACAGGGTAGAGGAAGCTTAGGATTGCAAGATAAAACACACACGAAGATTAGCATCAACCATCAGAGGCATCTTGCTCGTAAATGTGCACACAGGATTCTGTGTGTTGGCTACATCAATCAAACTTCTATATATGTGATATTTACCATCACATACTCCCAAAATATCATTACTAAGTGCTAATTAAATTACAGACGCTAGTTCTGAATTGAAAACCTGCAGATAGTACCTCTCACAATACTTGTACCAGATGGATCAAGGGCATATTTGATGGACCGTGTAGTTTGGTGTGTCAGAGATTGCACAGATCATGGAGAGGCGTGCCTAGGTACATTGCAAAGGGAGTAGGTGACACCGTTGGGATATATGCAAATGTGATAGATCGCACTGTTCGTGCGGGAGTCGTCCGACCTCGAACTTGCTCGGCCAGTGCCGACCCCGAACTGGGACAAACTGGTTTCTCTCGGCAGGATCCTCTTCCTTGGTGCCTATCTCTATCAGTTGCTTCGGTCCAAAATTGAACCACACGTAGAGATCACTCATGCTGCTCCCATTAATCTTTTGGGCGCGTAGAGCTCCATCCTTCTCCTGCAGCAGCATGCGACCCCGCTGCAGGGTGTGCGGGCCCGGGAGGCGCCGCCCGTACGCGACAGGCGAGTGCGGCGCTGGGACGTAGACGGCGTGCGGCACGGCGGTGACATTGCGCGGCCAGCAGCCGTCCTCCCACTCGCCGAACCACTTGATTCCGATGATGCATTGCCACGTCAACCAGTGCGCGGGGAGGCAAGATATCGCTCCCTCCGGCCTCCGGGCATCGACCTGGCCCCGGACCGACGTGATGTTCTCGGTGGCCAGATCGAAACGCACGTTCGTGATTGCCCCGTCTGCCGCCGCCTTGCTGTGCCAGTACACGGCTCCGTCGCCGCACGCCGGGAAGTCGTAGGATAGGCCGTGCACCGCGCAGGAGAAGGACACGGTCCTCCAGTCCGTGTCCACTCCGACCGTGAACACCTGCAGCTCCTGCTCCTGTGCGCCGCTCACGGTCGCGGCGGCGTCGAAGTCGACGTATACGATCTTGAATCGCCTGGTAGCAGCAGCGTCGAAGCCGAAGCAGTAGGCGCGGGCGCTGCACGTCGCTGGGGCTCCCTGAGGCGGCAGCGGCAGGACGATGGAGTCGCCGGCGAACGGTTCGACTACACGGATGACGCCTTCGCCTTGGAGTCTGTCGCGGAGGCAGAGCAGGCCCTTGCACGTGCCGATCATGTCCACCGAGGCATCGACGGCGAACCTGGCCGTGAGCCTCCACTGCTCGTCGAAGAGGAACCCGCCGCCGTTGAGCGGCTCTTGGCCAGCAGCGCCGTTGACTCGTCCCGGGTAGAAGACGACGGTGTGGGTGGCCGCGCGTGGGCCGTGGAGCATGTGCGTAGCGATGAAGACCGGATCAGAGATGGCGTCGCGCCACTCCCTGCAGACGCGGCGGAAGCGGCGGACGTCACTCGCCGGAAAGCGGAGCAGGATGCTGCCGAGGACGTCTCGCGGTATGGACGAGAAATTGGCGGCGTCCGCATCGGCGGCCGTTTTCTGCTTCTTCGAAGGCGGAGGAACCATCGTGCCAAACTGCCCTGAACCGATGGAGTGCCTGCATTGCTGGGAATATGTATGCGTCGCGGTGGCGAGCCTGTGATCGGATTCCAGTCGGAGTTGTAATCCCAGTCGGTATCAGGTTCAACACATATCTCGTTGACTTATTAGCTTACGATTTGACAACAACATTGTCATGGCTTGCCATCGTTGTGCTGATCTGGTATCCGTCCCAACCTCCAAGCCAATTCTATTCCCGTTTATTTCGGGGAATTAGCTTGGAAACCCCTCCCCACAGGCGGCAAAGATCATCCCCACAAAGGCCATGGGCCCGGCCCACTACACGGTAATCTTATCCTAGTTTCTTTATGTGTTTTTTCCTTTTATATTTTCTAGTCCTTTTGTTTCATTCATTTAATTAAATTTGAATAATATATTCTTTAAAATATTTATCATCAATAAGTTAATGTTTTTTAATCTCTGTAAAATAAAGTTCTCTTTTAAAAGCGCGGACATTTATTTTCAAATGCAAGTGTTTTTTTTACTAAATGAACTTCTATATTTGAGTAAGTGGATGTTAAAAGTTCCGTTGGCACATGAGCATCAGTGATCCCGATTTCTGAAAAAACATACTTTTAGGGTTTGAAAAAATCTAAGCTTAAATACGCAGATACATAGAAATATTCTAAAGGTACAGTAAAAATTAAGGAGAAAAATATGTTATATTATGAACTATATAAAAAGACAAATGTCTGACAAAAACTATCTCTATACATAGCCATAATTTTTTTTCATGTATCTCAAAATACAACATGGTTTCAATGAAACTTCTCACGAGTATTCAGGACATGTGTATGTATTCATGGAATAAATTTTATGATTTGTGAAACATAGAAATACATGGTTAAACCGTTCTCTGGATATGTCCAACGGCATTGCATGTGCATTAACAGTACCTTCAGACCTTCAGTAGACATCAAACCTAGTACGCCCCTTGCCGCCGGCGGTTACACGGCACTGGGCTGTTCCAAGGCATCGTTCCAAATTCAAGGTCGTAAACGTCGGTCGTCACGATTGATTCCTCAATCAATCACAATTTCCTGACCACCTGTCAGGCCGGTTCATACTTCATTCTCTCCAAGGATTATTAATAAATACTACCTCTGCTTTAAAATAAGTATCGCAACACTTTTTATATAAGAATGTACCTAGATACATAGATACATTCGGGATACATTCGTTTATATCTGTATGAAAAGTTGCGACCATTGAATTTTAAAACGGAGAAAGTACATATAAGTTATGACTTAACAGGCAGCTGGTCTGCTGAACTTTGCCCTGTATCCCTCGTGTATTTGTTATGTCTCTCTTCTTGGTCCTTTGTATTTCTAAGTTATTTTTTTTGATAATAGGTGCTTTATTACTTACTTTCTCCGTCTCAGATTAACAGGCGCGCACGTAGTTTAAGAAATTATTTTGACCATTATTTTAGTCAATATAATATGAAATATATGTCACACAAATTATATCATTGGAAATCTTTTTTGCATACGAATCTAACGATATATATCTTGTAGACATAAAAGTTATATTTTATTGACTAAATCAATGGTTAAAGTTTGTCTTGAACTGCGTGCGTGCCTGTTAAACCGAAACGGAGGTAGTATGATTTATGAAAAGCAATTACACACGGTCTCTGCATAGTTAAGATGCACACAGCCGTTCAAAAAGCCTCAAAAATCTGGAGTGATAAATAAAAGGCGAATTACATATCAAATATAAGTAGCTGTAAGACGTCTAAGATGAAGGCGAAGGCTCAATCCGTAGATTATGCTGCCACCCATGTAGGAAAAAGTATATCTCGCCGTGTCCTCCAACCGTGTATAGACCTCCGTAAAGAGGTCGCGGTTCTCCACCTTTTGCAGCGTAGACCACGAACGGAGAGTAGCGGTACATCTGTAGATAACCTGCAAAAGAGAACAATTCTTATCATTACACTACAACAATACAGAGGTTTGGTAACACATTCCTATAACACAAGAAAATTTGTGTTACTCCATAAAATCCTAGTAACACACTAGTTGTGTACACGATAAATTTGTAACACAAAGTACGAGAGATGTGAAAAGTGTTACAAAATTGTAACAGATTATTCAAGGTGTTACAAGGTAGTAACATATAGTTGGCGAAGATTGAAAAAGTGTGACTAGGTTGTAACACATAGCTCAGGAGGAATATAGTGTTACAAATTTGTAACACATAGGATGAGGTGCAAAATAAATGTTACCACCAAAATGACAATATGTGTCTTTTTTGCAGCAAAGATAGTAATAGTGCATGGTCGTTGATATCTTACTTCATATATATTGGTCTTTGGTTCAAGTGTCAAACAAAGCTTTTTATGCACTAGAGTAATAGTGCAATGGTACTTGATAATCAGGCCCGGGCCCATGGGAGTGAAAATTTTTGGGGCCCCAAAATATTGGAGTTTCTCTTTATATAGCATAAATACGGAATCTAGTGACACAACAAATTCAGCTTAGTTGGTTCCCACCCAAAGAAAGGTTGTTGGCTAACACCTAGGTTCTAGGTTCGATTGTGCTTGTTTTCGGTCTCGTAGTTTGTTTTCTTCAGTTTTTGCTAATCCTCGATTGATGCATGTGATCCAAAACTCTTAAATTCACATTAAATAATAATAACTTTCATTTTAATTTATAGATAGTAAGGTAAATTCAATATATAATGTTATTCTATTGATTTTATGGGGATAGTTCTTCTAATGTATTATCTATGTACATGTATTAATTGAAATAGCCTTACATGCTATAAGCTTTTGAGATTCTGAAAGTTTTTGTTTTCTATTTTAAAACCCCAATAGACCAAATGTCTCAAGATCATTAGATGTAGGTTATTTTCGGTTAGAACATCGGTCCGACTGGCGTTGAAAACTATATGGTCCTCTTAAATAGATATCAAGATGAATTTATCAAAAATTCAGAATCTAGACATCAACGTTTCAATTTAAACAACTATAAAAGACATATACATGTTATATAATTATTCATTAGTTCTATTTTTCTAGGGATATAGGGGCCCATATTAAACTTTCGAACAGGGCCCCGGTTTTCCCCAGCCCGGCCTTGTTGATAATCGTTGATACCATCTAGAGAATAGTCCGGTAGGTCACTCCGCAACTAATTAAATCAGAAAGTTGCTATGTCCGCTACACAACCATAGCCTTTTATTGTTCGAAAAAGTGCGAAAAAATATATTGTTCACAGGTGCTGAATCCGAAGAAATATATATGCACTACACATGGTTACCGGGTACAAACAACAAAATATGCACAAAAACATCTCATTGTATGGCATACCCAACCAGTTCAGTGCAATTGAACAACAATGCTACGTGACACCACAAAAATAATCAGATGAATTCAAAGGGGATAACTGACTGGTCCAAGTACTAGTTAAACTAGATGATGCCCCGCACGTTGCTGCAGGAATCATGTTTCGGCAATACTGATAGTTACAGTAAGATAAATGTGTTAAGGGTGTTGTATAGAAAATGACCATCATATTTAATAGAAAAAGTAAGAATAAGGCATAATGTTGTGTAGATTCATGTTTAATAGGAAGCATATAGAAAATGTTCATTTTATTCCAACTGAAAATTCTGGTAAAAATACTAAGCATCAACTCCAAATATATGCACTAATGCAATGGAAGGTGGAGGTTTGGTATGTCTGCTGCAAGTTTTCCTTTCTGTCTTCACAACAAATATTTTAGGATTAGGTTTCTACTTCTTCGCCACAACCTGTGTAGAAAAAATGAAAAGGATTTAGAACTTTTAAATTCAATTTGAATTCTACACCAAGTGAATTCACACAACGGTGACTACAAGAATGGCAACTATTGTTACCGTGTAGCCCAAACATAACAATGTGCAAGTCAATGGCATTTATATGTATCTAGTCACTGTAGCTATCAACCAATCAAGTCCTACTGGTTTGGAAAAAAAAAATCATGCATGTATGTCACTGTGTTAGACAATACTCAAGGGAAGGAGGAAATAACATAACAGATTGCAGCTCTCGGCAGTTAATTGTGATGGCACAACCCAGATCAGCTGAGATATCATGTACATACCATGTTATAGTGGAAAACTCAAGGAAAACGAAATTATATTGAAGATAAAAGATACACACTGGATATAGTGCTAGTATAAATGGAATGCCTGTTGAAGGGATCATATATAATGTTGGAAGGAGGGAAAATGACATAATACTACTGTAGAGATTTAACATCTTGATCTTCATGATCCAGGGAAGAGATGACCATGGCACATACCTTCATGGTTCTGACCTTCTTCCTTGCTTGAAGCAATATTAGCATCCACTAATGTCCCCTCGACATCTGTTCTAACCCAATATTGGTTGTTGTTTTTTCTTTTGAACATCTCTCCCAGGTGTGAAACATGGAATGGCTCCGTTTCTGTGTCTACTGCCCTTTCAACGCCAATGTCATACACATCTCTAGGCCTGGGCTGCTTCATTACCACAGACCAACCTGGATTATGTTCATCTTCCACATAGAACACTTGATCCGCCTGGTCAGGGAAAATAAAAGGCTCGTGCTCAATTTTATCTCCTTTGTGCATCAGATGTGAGAAGTTCACAAGTGTGTAACCATACTTGTCTTTCTGTATCCCTTCTTCAGAAAATACATCAATCCATTCACATTTAAACAACACCACAGAAAGTAAGTTTTAGAAAGACATGTTAAATCGATCCATCTGAGATGTATTACATCGTTGTCGACAATTGTTTGATGGATATCTGTACTTATTGATATTTTTTTTGCCCCTAATGTGGACGAGATCCACTATGAACTATGGTGTGCTTTGTAATGTCAAACTATGATACATCAGTATTCTACACCCCTTTCCAGTTACATGTTTTTTATTTTATTTTCTTTTCTTTTTTGCAAGCACTGAATACAAATGTTTCATTACTGTTTCCACTGTGCAGCCATATATCTGCTACCAATCCTCATTATATTTCGCAGGATGTTATCGATTCCTTTTTCAAGCATGTTTACATGCTACCGGATTACTATGTGTAGCTACAATAAAGGTCACTTCTCGTAGTACTAGTATACTGTCCCATCTTCTGTTTTTCAGTTACATCAGCTGAAAAAAGTTAACAACTAGGAGCGGTAATTTAATATTTTTATCGTGTATATTTTCTAGATGTTACTTTTCATATACTGTAATCATTTTTAGTCACATCATGTTACATGTAACGGTTTAGAATTCTGGTTTCCTCTAATTTATAGTCAATCCACAGCACCACCCTAGTTCTTTAAGAAAAGTTATCCAATGATAGGATGTGATCTATAATTAAGGTTCCAACACGCACAGATCTATATGATGTTCAGTAGATGTAACATGACATTGTTTTTTTCAGCATGTTCATATCTGAATGAATAAACAATGAAGGAGAATGAACATATCAAATTTAACTCCAGATCAGCAAAAATAATGGATGTAACTGGTAAAATTTTGTAGAGAAAAGTGGTGGAAAACTTGGACTTAATCTGTTCCCAATGGAGGGGGAGATTCTGTGAAGATGTGATCTACTCCGGTCTCTTTTGATTGACTCGGATTTAGTACAATTTTATACTAAATTTGAGTCAAATAAAAAGGACCGGGGAGTAGATGTTACTTCCTTCTTCTGTTTATGTTGTCCTTTACATGGTTTTCCCTTGTTCTATGAGATTTTGGGGGTGAGAGAAGAACCAGATGTAACTCAGAAATTTCACTGTTCCGGAGAAGAAAAGGGGATCCGATGCTGGTGGTACAGCAAAATCATATGCGTGGTAGGTAGAAAGAGGAGCATTTGGACCAATTGTTCCGTGCTTCGAGCCCTTCAATTGCTGCACACGATTAGCTCCACGAGCCAACCGGTGCTTTCTAATTCTGGAAAGCGTGAGATCCCGCGCAATACTATTTATGGTAAGTATACACTGGTCCGACCGACCTCGCGTTTGGTAGAAAACGAGGTCGACCTCGTTCTAGCGCGGCCCAATCAAGAAAACCTTTTACCCCAGCCAAGTATTCATCACTTGGTCTACGTGATCGCAGCAACCTCTTAATAGCTTCCAAATCCATAGATTTCACTGTGTGTTAAAATAGTGAAAATAGTTATTGCAATGGAAATTCTAAACGTGTAGTTCTAACTAACATAGAAATAACAGTGTTGTTCCAAGAAGTTAATAAAAGAACCGTGGAGAATCCTAAATCTAATATCCCGTGTGATTATGTATTACCTAATAGATCAGGCAGCCAGCTTGTACTTGCGCTTCTTGCTGAATAGCGACTGAGGAGAGCGGTTCCGGCAGCTCTGCCCAAGTGGATTCGCGCCTGCGTGAGCTCTGCCCAAGTGGATTCGCGCCTGCGTGAGGCAGGCAAAGTGCAGATTCTAATATGTAACTACAATGTTCGAATCACCATTAATCTGAATTTAAAAAATTATGCAGAATAGTAGAAACCTTTGCTAGATCACGTGAACGGGGGCGTCGTCGACAGCGGGCGGCAAGCGCCCTGGGATCCCGCCGGTGGCGATGTAGACGGAGGCAGGAGCCGTAGACAGAGCGGTGTTGTACTCCACCGATCCACGGCTGGAAGATGCGCTGCGGCGGGGGAGATTTCACGCGGCGGCCAGTGGGGATGGTGCCCTGAGTAGATGAGTTTGGGGACGGATTTTGTAGTGGACTTTTTATTTTTATTTATTTTCTTGTACGAACACCCAATGACATCGTATTTCTATACAATTTTATACATATTACTATCATAAGTGTTTCCAAAATTCAATATTCTTATTATTTTTCTATAAATAATGGTTTCTTAGGTTTTAAAATACTTGTTAGTGCAATTTAAGTTAATGCAATTTTAGGTCTAGTTGTCTTTGCTGATGAGAGGTGTCTAACCCTCCCACCGTCGTTGATAAACAAAAAGATAGCGGTCCGTTAATTAGCAGCAAACCGGCCAAAAGCCGATACAAATGCACTAATATTGTTATGGAACACGATGATATTGGGCACAACCACTGATCGACTTAGCCACATGCCAACAATCGGCCACACAGGTGAACAAGAGACATCTCCGACTTTGGCAACAAGCTCTCCAAGGAAAATATGTTGGGCTTGCGCCGACTGAGTCTTCTAGAAAAGCATGCCAACTTATCGCCATCATCACCACCCACATGGACATGCTCAACCGACTACCGAAGCCTGAGCCGTGACCCAAACTTTGCTCGACGCATCATCGTTGCCAAACTGCATGCAACGCCCTCGGGCAGCAGCCTCAGCAACATGCCAAGGAGGACGCGAACAACCCATCCATCACCCGATACTAAGGATTTGAGGTTCCCCCGAGCAAACTGCGGAATGCGGGAGCAAAACTCCACGATGACCCCCTAATAAGGTTCGTGCCACCCACGAGCGTCACTTTCGTCGTTGGCTACACTATATCCGGAACAAGTCGAAAAGGTCGGATCGACGAAATCAAAGATGTCTTGTAGCCGTTGCACGCTTGCGCCCTCCGTAGAATTCCCACTACGCTCCTAGCACTCTGATGCGCCGCGTACCAAGCAACACCTCCAATAAGGGATGCGACGCGACGACGCTGCTGCCCAGACTGGTCCTAGGGTTTCCCCGGTACGCACATGTACCTAGGCGCTTTCGGATCTTCACCGGCCGCCATTCATCCAAGCCTCCATCCGACACCTCCAGCGACGATGAGCTACATCTCCGAGCTCCCGCCTGACACCTCCAGCGAGGGAAAGCCTGCTGGATGGCGCCATTGGTGGGACAAAGCCCGGATGCCCAGCAGCGGCGACGATTTCCTGAATCTCAACATTACAACCTTTTTATTTTTATTTCTTCGCAGATGAGAAAGAGCGGTGAGAATCTGGATGAAAATTCGAGAAGAGTGCACAAACAAATGACTCAAAACAAGACTCCAAGCCATATGTCCTCAAAGAAGAGATGTCGTCCTTCGGAAGAGGTAAATGAACAGTATGTTCAAGTTGCATCCATGTCTCAGGTTATTTGTCTTTTTCTTATTAATGGTGGCTTTGATCCTACTGTAGATTCGTAATGCAGTAATTTTGAAATCTTCAATATATCCAAATAAAAGGCGCGTGGCATATGCAACTATTTTGGACGAGTAATTCAAAAACATTGGTTGGTGGTGTTGAGCTGGGCCGACAATTTACACATGTGCAAATTGATGAACCTATTGGCGAAGATGAGCGCTTGGTAAGAGAAAGGGAGAAGTGTGTGACAATCGGTGATGCTTTTTCCTCTGAAGTAACAATTGCTTGGCCTTCAGCATGTGTATGTTCGTTCAAGAGTTTTGTTGTTATAATATTTTGATATATTTTTATTTTCATATATAACTGTAACTTTCTTTCCAGATTGAGAAGTTCAGTGGATGACTTGAGAGTTGAAATTGATGCTTTGTCTAACCATGGAGTGAAGATGGAAAATATGTAGGATTGGTCTGAGAAATATCGAAGGGCAGATTGGAGCAGCCATGATTGGTGTTTTTGCATAGTCACGATGATATTAAGTATTTCATGTATTATAGGTTAGCTTAGTATGTTGAGAAATGTAGTAGTTTTTCTTAAATATGCATCGTCTATGTGTTCATTGTTATGAATGCTATGAAGTGACATGAAACACGTTGGTTTTATCTCCATAATGCAGTTCATATGCACGTGTTGCTCATTGTATGTATGATCCTTTTGTTATTACACAGGGTGGTATATGCTTGTCATTTTCACACACAAGTTTAACGAAATAATTTATCAATAAAATGCGAAAGTAAGGAATTCTAAACAAGCACCATATAAGTAAAACCAATGCATATTAAACATTGTGACTAACCGTGAGGTGTTACTGCAACTAGATAAACATGTTACTAAGTATGGGACAAACAAGAATAGCTATGTTACAATATATAGAAAAACATGTTACTATTAATAGTGAACTGTGTTACTAGGGCCCTATAGGCTCGCCCCAATCTTGAATAATTGTGTTACAGTAGTTGGTAATATGTGTTACCAACCGTGTTACTACAGACAAGAAAAACATGTTACTAAGGGTGTTACTACTGTCATAAAAAGATGTTACTAGAACTTAAGGTAACACATATAGCTTGTGTTACTACGGTACGTTTGTAACAGTTTTATGTGCTTATAGGAACAATTGTTTATGTGCTACAAAGACAACACCTAGTAACACGACATATAAGAACACATAAAAAAGGTGTTACTAGGAGGGTCAGTAACACCTTTTCTAAGCTATAGTAGCACATGACTGTGTTACTAGATCTCTGTCGTGGCGTAGTGTTAAAAACTTTTCATTCTACACAGCCATAGCGACTATATGATGGCAAGCGCTCACACCCTAATAAACGTTTTAAATCTGTGATCGATACCATGAAGCCAATTACCAAAGATATTAGCCACACTAGTCGGGGGATACAGATCAGATGCTACTTGGATGCATGAGCATATAGACCTGTCAAGGAGACATTGGAAGAACAAGTGTTTAATCGTCTCGTTGTGATGACAAAAACAAACTACATACTCCCATGCCAATTACGTTTCACAAGATTATCTTCGGTAGGATTACTCCTCGACGCAAATACCAGCCAAAAATCTTAATTTTCTGCGGTATTTTCATCTTTCAAATCTTCTTATTTCTATCAACTGGTATTTCCGGTTGGATAATTGCATTGTACAATGAACTTATAGAGAACTTTCCATTGGATTGTAAGGGCATGTCCAACACGGGCACCCAAATCCAAAAATGGACGTCGGATGGGTCCGTTTTGGTAAAACTAGCTCCCAACGCGTGGACCTAAACTAATAACGGACAGCTGCTGTGTCCGGAACGACCTAAAACCGGACCAAATTTGCGAGGCTTTTGGGGCGAGCCGGACGAGCGCGGGCGTGCTTTTCCATCCGCACATGTCCATTCGTGGCCCATTTGTCAGTGACAAAAAAAAGGCCCAAATAACTTCTCTCTCCTCTGCCTTCTCTATTTGCTATTTGCCATGGATACATCCATGGCTGCCCGCCGGAGTTGAGCTCGCCCGGCTAGGTTTCGCCGCCGCCCTCGCCTGGAGGTCCTCAACGCCGCCGCCTCCTTTTTTTCGCTGCTGGAAGTCACCGGAGCCGAAATGGACGTCGTGCCGCCGGACTCGATGCCGACGAGCCCGCCATGGCCGAGCCACGGCCGCGCCTCCCTGCCCGCCACGGCCGCGCCGCCCTGCCCGCCACGGCCAAGACTTGCCCGCGCCGCCCGCCATGCCGTCATGGCCGCGCCGCGTGAGGCAGCGTGTGGTGGAGTGAGTTGAGCGAGGCGAGCTCGATTGAGCTGATGCGTGCACGGCCAGAATCAGAGCGGCAAGAGAGGGAGCTTGCGGGCGAAACCAGGGGCTGCCGGGCGCGGCTTGGGCGTGGGCGGCGACGGCCTCGAGCTGACGAGCGCCCTGGCGGGCAGGGCGGACGCGCAGCTGCTGGGAGATGGCTTGGCGGGGCGCGCGGCCTGGTGGGCTGGTGGCGCTTCTCGCGCGCGTGGAGCTCTCCTCCGGCGATCCCTCCAGCCAGGAGCCCCCTCCGCGCCGCCCTCTCCTCCAATTCCGTCGCCGCCCATGGCCGCCTCGACGGCCGCGCTGCCCTCGCCCGCGACGGCCTCGACCCGGTGCGCTTCTGCATGCCGCTGCGCCGCTGACTGCAGGCTATGATCGTGCCCGCGCCACGGCGCCCGTCGGCAGAGCTGCGGCGTCACCTTCTACAGGCCGACCGCCCTCCCGGACGGCTTCTCCGTGTTCGGCCACAGCTGCCAGCCCAACAACCGCCCGCTCCACGGCCACCTGCTCATCGCCAGGGCCGGCGCCGACTCGACGCGCTCGCCCCTCTGCTCGTCTGGGCCTTCCACGCCAGCGGCGGGACCAGGGCTTGATCGGGCTACGGCCGCAGCGAAGCCTACTTCTGGCTCCCCGTGCCGCCGGAGGGGTACCGGGCCAAGAAGCTGCCGCCCCTGGTCCTCGTGCGCGCGACGATATGCTCCCGCGTGAGGCGCTCGTCCCGGCCGAGGTCGCCGTGATGCGCGTGGCGAGGGGCTTGTCGGCCAAGGTCGCCTCTGCCTGCCCCGCGTGCGTGTTGGCGCAGAGGTCGCTGGGGCGGGGACGGAGGCTGCCGGGTGGGGCTCGACGGGGCGGAGCTGGTTGTTGGCCAACTAGTACTAGTACTAGAGAATATGAATAGTAATTTGGGTCTCACTGCGCGTTGGGAATAAAAAAAGCCACAGACGTTCTCATCTGTCCGCGTCTCCGGAGGCCGACCCAAACAGCCAAAATCGGACGACCCAACGCGTCCGTTTGCGTCGTTGCGTTGGAGATGCCCTAAGTTTCCAACAAAATTCATCCTGCCCTTCGGACAACTGAATGGACTCCAAACGGAGTAGTAAGGAATTCCATGCAAGAAGTCTCGGGCCGATTAAATCATGTCTAAATGTCACTGTCGGCGGTGAGGTTCCATTACTAATACAATGGTATCACTTTTGCGACGAAGAATGTTGCATAACGCTAGATATTATTCAGAGAGAGGCCTATTCCCTAGTCATGTATCTGATGGGATTCGTAGCATAGAAAACAAAAAATTTCCTACCGCAAGAACGAAAACCAAGCCAAGATGCAATCTAGAAGATGGTAGCAACGAGAAGATCACGAGACTAACCCTTGAAGATTTCCAAAGCCTACGAGATTAGATCTCGTTGTTGCAGAAGATGATCACTTGCCGCTTTCAAAAGCGCGTAGAAGATCTTGACGGTGCCACAGTCGGGCAGCACCT
>NC_061512.1:244040838-244101861 GCF_022539505.1 Lolium rigidum | reverse complement strand
CTACTAAATTGGTACAAGGGTTACATAAAACTTAAAAACGCCAAAGACTATATTTATGCGGAAGTTAGATATGAGCATCACTTCAAACATTACTATATAACAATTCATCGGAGTGAATTGTTCCGAGCTGTTCAATCTGCGCGAGCTCGACAAATCTATCATCGGTTGCTACGTTACGTAAGTGATTTATTAATTTCTACCCCATCTCGTTCATTGCCTGCACTATATATATATATATATATATATATATATATATAGGATAAATACTTCCTACCCCTGGGTGTAGCTACACCCATATCTAATATACTACCATGCGGAAGTATATACGATACATTATCGGTTTGAGTATGGTCTTACACTATATCTAAGTTATTCCAAACCAAGTTTGGTGAAAAAAATATAAATAAGCACGTAGGTTGCACTATATATACGAAATACATGCATACATATACGTAAAAAATGAGTCTATGTACAAAAATGTACATACTACCTACAAAGTAGTATATGTACTACCAAAATATTCTTATATACTTCATACTACATGTACATACTCTTCGCTATGATAGATACTCTCTAGATTATGAGAAACACGCGTGGGTGTAACTACACCCGAGTGTAGTATGAATATGTCCTCTATATATATATATATATATATATATATATATATATATATATATATATATTATGCGGGGAATGAAGAAGACTCTTCGTGCACCGTTAGGCCTTGATGAGGCGCCAATGAAGGACGTAGTATTTACATATGTGAAGAATGGCCCTCTCGTCGAGCTGCGCGGAGAAGAGGATCTACCTCGACAAATGAAAGGTCTCGCTAAATTGGTACAAGGGTTACATAAAACTTAAAAACGCCAAAGACTATATTTATGCGGAAGTTAGATATGAGCATCACTTCAAACATTACTATATAACAATTCATCGGAGTGAATTGTTCCAGCTGTTCAATCTGCGCGACCTCGACAAATCTATCATCGGTTGCTACGTTCGTAAGTGATTTATTAATTTCTACCCCATCTCGTTCATTGCCTGCACTATATATTGTCCTAACTATCTTGTTGTCTACGCTATTATGCAGAATGAAGAAGCGGGAAATGCAAATAAGGAACATCAATGATGTTGGGTTCATTGACCCACACATCGTTAATTCATATGTGTTAGAACACCACCCCGCCGACGTGGAGGAAGACCTGTTTCGGTTTCTTAGAAAACAGCAACTCAAAAGTGATATTCTATTTCGTTACCATTTTGGGTGAGTGTTTCTGTCTTGAGCACATTCTCTTTTGTTTACTCTCCATGCATGGTATGTGGCTAATCGATGAGTTATGCATGACTGTGCATGTATCGTGTCCGCAGGTTCCACTGGATTCTGATGGTAATTCAATTTCACACCTCCACAGTTCTCGTCCACGACTCTCTGAATATGGATGCGGCGCTTTGGGCCGACATGAGAAAAATGATGCAAAAGTAATTATTTTCATTCATTTGCGCTCTATATCGATCGGCCTATTTCGTTCATCATTTCCTAATATCAAAGTAACTAATTAATAACTCTCTTGTTCATTTAATTTTCTTTGCCTCGTAGGGTTTGGAGATGGTTCGTAGATGAAAAGGTCGGTGAATTCAAAAAAGAGCTACATTTTAAAAGGGCAGTGCGGACGACTGGGGATATTCAGCCACCGGGGACCAATCTATGTGGATACTATGTTTGTGAGAGGATCAGGAGATACACCAATGAGCGGGACCAGCAGTGTGAGAACAACATCAAGAGGAATAACCTCCGGAAGACGCTTAGTCCAGAAGCTCGCTTCCGACCACTTCAAGAGGAACTAGCTGGATGGTTCGCGAGGGAAGTCATCGATCCTACAGGAGAACACTACGTAGAGGACGTAGAACTTTATATGCACTAAATTATGTATGGAAACTTGTTCAAAATTGTATATGGTCATCCGATATTGAATATATATTGTATATTCCTCTTGAATTCTTTTTGGTTCTAATTTCAAATTTGTTTGAAATTGTACATTCATATGCATGTATGTAGTACCGTAGAATATGTGAAACTCCTTCAAAATTAAAACCCAAAAAAAATAAAACAATACAAATTAAAAAGAAACCAGATTTAGGGGGAGGGGGCTAAACCCTAAACCCTGCGGAGGCCTTTAGTCGCGGCTGGCCAGAAGAACCGCGACTAAAGGTCCTCCGCCCTGGCGCTCGCCTGCCGCCCACGTGGACGGGCCTTTAGTCGCGGTTCGTAAGGAACCGCGACTAAGGGGGGGGGCCTTTAGTCGCGCCTAATTGGTCGCGGTTGCGCAACCGCGACTAATGGCAGTTGCGAACCGCGACTAAAGGCCATTTTTCTACCAGTGGGGATCCGTCAAAGTATTTCATCGGCATCAAGATTGAAGACAAGAAATAATCAGATCCATCTGGTCCACGCGCTTTGAAGCGCTCAAAACCATCATCATCACCAAGCAACGGCTTCGTCATCATCAAAATCTGCGCCGCGCCTGAAAGAAGAATTAGCTTCCCTCAAGACGAGCCGGCGCATTATCACCTGACAAGTTTGGAAACCAAGACACCGGTCGGCACTTGGTGTCGACTGATTCACGTATTGGCTACCGTCAAGGCACAAGGCAAAATAAGTAGTGGCCACTCCAAAGTCAGAAGCAATTAGCAACCAGCCTGTTTTAAGTCCAATCAACGTGAACCTGGCTAGCCACCGGGTCAAACTCTGAAGGCAAAACAAGGAACGTCAAGTCAAGACACAGCAGCAGGCATCAGGCCAGGCACACTCGAATAATTCCAAGAAGTATTTGGAGGATTGATCAATGAAGAGGGTCAGACCACTTGAATGGCTTATTTGGCGTGGCTAGTATCGGCTGGCAGTTGTTCACAAAGGATGAAGGAGAATCATACGGCTACAACTGCGCAATTATCTCCGTTAATCAAGTAAAATCTGCGTGCTGGAAACAATTTAAAGAAATCCGAAGCACTCGAAGAAAAAGAGAAAAAAAAACAGCCGCGCGAGAACCACGTGCTATATTTTCAATTACGCAAAATTGATTTTAGCCAAATATTTTTCGGCTCCTACTATTTGTGCGCAGGTTTTTTGCGCCATAATATAATTGCAGATTGAAGCAAAACTTCGATTACTCTGTTCGGTCGACCGCACCTGCTGTTGCGCACTTGCCGTACTCGGGGGCTTGCGCGTCACAGACCCGACATTACAGACTCAATATATTCGGATGCCCATCCACCGCGGATCGGCCATATCAACTGCGCCCTCTTCATCGGCCAAGTCAGCTAGCCGCCGGCATGGACTTTCTTGGATGTCGAAATTATTTCGAATGCGCCCGCCGGCATGGACGTTCTTGGATGGCGCAATTATTTCGGCTGCGCCCACCGCGTGGATTATCTCGGATGGCGCAATTATTTCGACTGCGCCCGCCGCGTGGATTATCTCGGATGGCGCAATTATTTCGATTGCGCCCGCCGCGTGGATTATCTCGGGTGGCGCAATTATTTCGACTGCCCCCGCCACGTGGATTATCTTGGATGGCGCAATTATTTCGACTGCGCCCGCCGCGTGGATTATCTTGGATGGCGCAATTATTTCGGCTGCACCCGCCGCATGAATTATCTTGGATGGCGCAAGTATTTCGGCTGCGCCCGCCGCATGAATTATCTTGGACGGCGCAACTATTTCAGTTGCGCCCGTCGCATGAATTATCTTGGATGGCGCAAGTATTTCGGCTGCGCCCATCGCATGAATTATCTTGGACGGCGCAACTATTTCGGTTGCACCCGCCGCATGAATTATCTTGTATTTCGACTGCGCCCGCCGCATGGACTATCTTTGGTGGCGCAACTATTTCGGCTGCGCCCGCCGCCTGGATTATCTTTGAATTATTGAGCGCTGGAGTTCAAAGAAATATGAAGATTCCTTACACTATTACTCCCATCGGGAGCGCCGGTGTGCTGGAATTATTACTCCCATCGCGAGCGCCGGTGTGCTGGAATTACTTGGGGACTCTTTGAAGATCGCCGGTGCGCTGGTTCACTGGAATTCAAGCAAGATTTGAAGACTCGTTATACCTGAAGTTATCATCTAAAAGCCTCTGAAAATACGAGTGCTGCAATGGATGGTAAACAACGGGGACCTTGCTCTTTTCCTTTGCTATAGATGCCTCAAAGAGTGCCGCAGATAGCAAGGATCATGAAACAACGAGAACCTTACTCTTTTCCTTTGCTATAGATGCCACAAAGAGTGCCGCAGATAGCAAGTATCATGAAACAACGGGAACCTTACTCTTTTCCTTTGCTATAGAAGCCTCAAAGAGTGCCGCAGATAGCAAGGATCATGAAACACATACGAAAACGACCCACGCTCGATGCTTTACATTTCAGAAGTATCAAAGAGTGATGGAGTCATCGGCGGATCTAGTGCCACCGATCTATTCTGGAGCTGCTGTCAAGACATGCATCGGTTGAAAGCAAAGTTGCACATACAACAGGTTTAGCAAAACCTGCAACACGAGCTGATCACTCAAATAATTTGTTGCCGATAAACTTACAAACAATGGCATCAACGATGCTCAAGGTGCATTAAGAATTGCCCATTGAAATAAACAACAATGTGTCAACGGCACCTGAAGAAAACTATAAACATCGGGTTGCTCGACTTGAGTCTACTCACGGTTGCAAGCATCAGTGCCCAGAATCGGGGGCTACTTCCATTGGGAGCGTTGGAGCGCACCCGATAAAATCATCGGCTCCTCCTGGGTATCATCTGAATTATCGGCTCCTCCGGGATATCACCCCAATCATCGGCTCCTCTAGGCCATCATCCAAATCATCGGCTCCTCTGGGCCATCATCCAAATCATCGGCTCCTCTGGGCCATCATCCAAATCATCGCCTCCTCTGGGCCATCATCCAAATCATCGGCTCCTCTGGGCCATCATCCAAATCATCGGCTCCTCTGGGATATCATCCAAATCGTCAACTCCTCTATCAATGACATCATCAGAGTCATCGACATCATGTTCTCGGAACTCAAGGACATGTACGGTATTTGACTCAGCTTTTTTTACACCCTGTACATAACTATTTCATATTTATTTACAGGCTCGGGGGCTACTCCCATCGGGAGCGCTGGTCGCGCACCCGAGAAAAGTATGGCAACCTCGCCAACAAAGAAGAATAAAGTTGAAGACGTCGGCATCAACAATCAAGATCTTCGAGTAGTACAACTTGAGTCTATGCGTGGCTGCAAGCACCCGCCCATAGACTCGGGGGCTACTCCCATAGGGAGCGCTTCGCGCACCCGACAGAAAGCAACTTCGACTCTACATCAAGCACAAGATTCAACAGATGATCAAGACATTCGGCGAAGACAACTTTAGTCCCTGCCCGAAGCTTCACTTCGGCCAGTCACTCGGGGGCTACTGACGTGGGTATAACCCTTCGGGTACTCAACATTGCCATACCCGATGCAAACCATGAAGCTGGACCAGCACAAGGATTCAACAAGCTGGACCTGCACGCGCCTCAACTTGGACTACAAGGAAAGAAGACTCCAATACGAATCCTACTAGGACTCTTGTAAACCCTAGCTTGGCTGATATATAAAGCCAGGCAGGGGCACCCCTTAGGACACGCATATTCAGAAACATAAAACATAGGGCGACACGCCTAGACACCACAACCCACAGATTAGAACTAGACTAGATCCAACAACTCCATCTATGGCGGCCCCCTGTACACATATATTCATATAATGGATTGCTAGCAGGACGTAGCGATCCTACACCGTGGGGACGTGAACCTGGGTACGTCGTGTACCGCCTCGCTCCCGGAACTTCCGTCGTCGCCTTTCTCTAAAACCCAAGCCCCTCATGGTGGGCATTGCCGAGGAACCGCCTCGACAGCCGCCCACCTCCGCCAACGCAGTAATGGCGATGCCATGCGCCCCGCGGCCGTCGCCTGCCCCCGGCCTATATAAAGGGGGCGCGCGCTCTTCTTCCTCATCCACTCCTCCACACAAACCCTAGCCGCCACAAGCTCCACCGTAGAGCCACCTAGCTCTTCTGTGGCGCAGCCAGGCCGCGAGGAAGTCCATGTCGGGTCCTAGTGGCCGGCGAGGCGGTCGAGGCCGTGGGCATGGGCGTCCCCGGGGCCGGGGCAGGGGCCGCTGTGGTGGAGCAGCTACGGCCCCATGCTCGCCATCGCCTGCGTCCTCCTCGTCTTCGCAGGAGGAGCGCTGCTTCGAGTTCCTCCTCCGCATCGACGATGACCCACTCGGCATCAAGCAGCTCCTGGACAAGTTCGTCGAGTTCGTCGATGGCGTCCAGCCGGTCCAGTTGCATCTACGGGATGCCAGCTGCAATTTTGTTGGTGGCCTGTCGAGGTCTTGTTCGACGGGCAGGGCAAGATGTACCTGCACACGGGGTGGGACAAGTTCGCCCGCGACCTCGCGCTCGAGTCCGGCTGCCAGCTCACCTTCCTCTATGAGGGGGACGGCGATATGATCGTCAAGGTGTTCGACGACACAGCCTGCCGCAGGCACTACCACACCAACGAGTCTGGCTCGGACACAGACATTTAAAATTGTTAGAGTGTTTTTTTTTCTTTGCAGCGAATATGGCCACGAGCCAATTGAAGTCAGTAGTGCTGGTCTCTGTATGTCCTACCTTGGTTGGACCAACAAGGCTATTATCACCAGCTGGATTTTCCTGTTTGGGTGACGAGAAGTGCCTGGGGGTGTGCTTTCTTGGCAGCGAACATACGGAACCAACACTACTGGCTTTCCTCATTTTGCAATGTTTTAATTTGTGTCAACCATGGTTTAAACTATGTATTAGTTTGTGTAAATCATGTTCTCAATTATGTATTAGTTTGTGTAAAACCATGTTCCCAATATGTAATATTTGGAGCTATGTTTATAAATTGAGAAGAGGAAAAAAAAAGTAGAAAAAATCTCGTCGCCCCGCTGGAGCCACCCCCAGACGCAAACGGACGCGCGGACAAAAACGATCATTTTCACGTCCGCGGCGCGACGCAAACGGACGCTCGCGAATAATTAAATGTGTCACGCTGTTGGAGATGCCCTTACCTAACAAGGCCGAGTTCTTGACCTCAAGGTCATGAACCCCTAGCCCACCCATATCTATAGGTCGACATACGACAGATCACTTGACCAGTCGATATTTCTTTTTTCACTATTCCCTTGCCAAAAAAAATTCTCGATCTATAACAATCGAGCTTGTGTAACACAGCTCTTGGCAAGATGAAGAAGGATATCATATACAGCACCATGTTGGTGAGTACTGCATTAATGAGAACTAGTCTTCCACCGAGGGATAGCATTTTACCTTTTCAACTAATAAGTCTCTTATGTTGTCTTTCCTCGACTAGTTTCCACTCAGCTATAGTTAATCTCTGATAATGAATCGGGATGCCCAGATAGTTGATAGGAAACTGGCCTTACCCATAGCCAAATAATTCTGAATATTCGGCTACCGAGTCCCGAGCCTCGCCAAAGCAGAACAATTCGCTTTCATGAAAGTTTATTTTGAGTCCCGATAAATGCTCAAAAGCTTCCAATATTAGCTTTAAATTTCGAGCTTTATCGAGATCATGCTCCATATAAAATTGTATCGACGTATTGAAAAATTGATAAAACCCCATCTACAAGATGTGGGATCACTCCTTCAATTTAGCCATCAGATTTAGCTCGTTCGATCAAGATAGCGAGCATATCAGCTATAATGTTGAATAAAAGTGGTGATAGAGAATCGCCCTGACGTAATTTTTTTTGGTATCCGTTATGACCAGTACGTATGACTTCGTTCTAGGAGACCAGTACGTGCGTCCGTTATGTACACAAACTCTCGAGTCTGGACGATGACTAGCAGACAAGCTGATTCCGTACTAAAAATTTGTATTTTGCTCCTAAACCTCTGTTGCTTCCTTTGAACAGATTACTCAACTACACCAACAGTAGCATGTACTAGTGGGTTGTTGGCATGTCCTATCACATACCATTTATGATTTTTATTTAGTTTGAAGTTTACCTTTGCATGTCTCATTTGTTATTGGAAGTCAGCATCTCGTGCGTCCATTGACCAATTATTGTACTAGGTGGCTTGATGCATCCATTAGCATATCAAAATAAATGGAAGCGGCACACGTCACTAACTAGATTAGGTAGCCATTCACTTCTCAGTTCTAAATTTTTAATCTTGGAGCCTGCAATTCTTGGAGCATTTCACATGATCTACAGAGTGAAGGAGAAAAGGCCGGCCTATTTAAGATAATAAATGGCGCATTATCCCAATCATTAGGCCAACTGAAAATAAACGACAAGTTGGAGTTGCAACCTCATCTGATCCCCTCATGAGTACAAGTGATATGTCCAAGAGAATGGAGCTAACCAACTATAACTAGGTCCTTGTTTGGCTTGGTCGCCGGCGCGCGCACGAGCTTGGCATTCAGCAATCGACTAATCATTTTTTCTATACCTAATAATAAAGGAGTGCAAGGTTTCTGCCAGATTTTTCGTCCAACTTTTTATTGGACTATTTTACCCTCCCACCAAATCGCATAATACAGCAATTGCCATCATACCGGTTCGTTTAGACAGAAAATAATACATCTGTTCCTCAATCCCCGCGTAGGGCACTCTTCCGTCGAGCAGAGCGGCGCCGCAGGCTCCACGCCCGCCCTCCCGGTCGCTTTTTCTGTAGCTATGCAAAGTCGCGCCCACCTCCCCGCTTCAACGGCCTCCTGCGGTAATCTCCCTCCTGTCCAGCCGCAATCGACGCATCCGACCCGGTCGCCAAGTCCAACCTCGATCGGAGATTCATTCCGTGGGAGATGGAGGAATAAATCCTGCGCCCTGCGCGCACCTCCTCTGGGTCTCCCTGCTCGAGATTCGTTCCGTGAGAGCTGGAGGACTAGATCCTGCTCTACGCGCAGATCCTCCGGGTCTCCCTGCTCGAGCGCTCGCGCCAGCGGCGTATCCTGCTTGCCGGGGCGTTTTCGCCGCCATGTCCACGGGCTTTCCCCACGCGAACGCCTGAAGACGACTCGCCGGGAGGAGAAGCACAGGAGGAGAGGACACCATCATAAGGGACGAGAGCAGGAAAATCGAAACAGTTCTCGCGCCGGAGCTCAGGTGACCGCATCTGCGTTGGGGCTAACGGAAAAAGGGAGGGCAGTGCGGCGTCCGAAAAAAGAGGGGATGGGGCGTGGCCGCGACCGGAGAGAGTGAGGGCGGGCCAACGGCGGCGGTTGCTCGGGCGATACTCTTGAGTTGCGCCGGCAAGGGACTTGGGGAGCAGTTGACAGAAGAGGAAGGAGTGTGCGGGGAGATGGGATAATGGGAAGAGAGTCAGGGACTGCTCTGACTTTCTGAAAAAAAAAGGGACTGCTCTGACGGAAGGAGGTGGGGCGCTCATGAACCTCGGCCCAGCCAGGCCAAATATTACGGCTCGTATATATGCAGCCCATACACGTCTTCGTCGTCGTACGCCCGTACATGATGCTACCGTAACCAACTGTTGGATAGTCCCACCTCGCCTCCTTAAATTGAGTTCCGCCAATTTATATAGTTTTGCGTATTGGTGATTACCGAGCTGAGTCGGGAGCCAAGATGACGAACAGAAGAGAGCCATGCCTGGAGGGACTTTGACATGCATGCAAGGGAAGGATTGCCTGACTGTAATTAAACGGACGGTGGAAGCAGGAACCGAGCGCAATGCGGGAAATATGGGCAAAGTTCTTGAGAGGATGAGTGGAGCACGGCCGACAGCAGGCCTGAACGTAGGAAATTTGGCACAGCCGACGGCAGGCCTGGGATGAAGCCAGCGGCTCGGCTGGAGGTCGAAAGGAAACTGCCCCCTCCAAAGAGGGAGGTGAGGCAGCGATAATAGGGGTGTCAGTTCGGTGGGCTTGGCTGCTGACCGGCCTCGCACGGACTGAACTTTTCCAAGCGAAGCAATGGAAAAAAATACTGAAGCGAGTCATTATTTTCTCACCATAATTTTTTAATAATTCGTTTTTTCTAACTTTGTGGTATCGCTGCTATGTTTCGTTCAAAAAATAACGAGCGGTGATGAGAGGATAGAAAATGACTCGACTCATGCTCATGTCAGTGCTATACATTTAAAAAGAAGCAATGTGTGGTGGAGAAAACGCATTGTTTTTAATAGTTTTTTTGTTTTTTGAAACGAGGCAAAAGCTTTGCCTTTCATTGATATAGGAGAAAAGAGTTGGCCCGTTTATGAGGAAAACTGGCCGAAAACCGTTACAACACGACACCACACGCCAGCCCCGAGGCTGCGCTCCACACGGGTCGCCGACCAGCCAGGTCGACACCACACCTCAACGCAACAGGCGGAGGCGAAAGACCGGAGCCACCGCTCCAACTACCACACCGGCCCCGAGGCCGCGCCCCGCCCGGCCGAAGACGAACCCGCCTCCGCCGAAAAACCACCAAAACACTCCACAAGTCCCTTGTCCGGTGGACATCCAAAGCGAGGCCCCAAGAGGCAAAGCGACGCAAGAGCGCCTCCCACGCCCGATCCCGCGAGGGATCTAGGGTTTCCCCCGGAGAACCCGAGCGGAGAACAAGAAACACCCGCTTCGACGACGCCTTCAAGAAGTATGCGGCGCCCACAGGCGTCACCGTCGTCGGTCCCGGCCGGCCGCCAAGACAGAGCTTTCGTCCAGCGAAGAGTTCCAAGACCTCGCGCCCGCCAACAAGGACCGGCACAAACCACCATCTAGCAACCTCCTGGCCAACCCGTAGCCGCCGACGCGCAGAGGGCAACACAGCCCGCAGCCAACGGAGAACCGCCGAAGATCACCGTGGGCGCCGCCGGAACGCCACATAGAGGGGACGCCGACAACACCGACACGGGAATAGTTTACCAAGTACCTTTTAAGGTTATGTTAAGAATTAGATTTCAAGTTAGTCACATCTGTGCAAAATCAGTTCTAATAAAAATTGAATAAATAGAGATGACCTCGCCCTGCTAGCCTCTCCGGCCATGTCCCCTACTCATTATTGACTTTTCGGTAGGGATTCTTAAATACTAGCTATGTTCAATAAAATTAACTCATAGAATAGTAGTGGAACAATTGAAAGAGATTAGATGTAGTGGTAGTAATAGCAGATGTGAACAAGAATAAAACATGTTCTTTCAGTCTAACTTACTTCGAGTAGCATATGAGCACAAATGAATGTTTCAGTATTTTCCGTTTGGTTTGGATGGGTACGGTAGGCGGGTTCGGTTTGGTCATGTGGAGCGCAAAGACTAAAGGTTTTCATGTCTAAAAATTACTGTATAAACTAAAAATCAACCGATAGCAACGCATGGATATATTTACTAACTGAAGACGATAATGGTGAAGCTACATTAATTATTCACATGCCATATTACAATTTTTTGGCAGAATTACATGTGTGACTTTTCAGTTGGGTGCATCATATTGTGTTTTTTTTCTCCCGGTGCAACGCACGGGCATTTTTCCTAGTAACAACTAATGGACCAACTAATCTGATACAGTGAGGAGCATCAATGTGTATGTCGTTAGTAGGCAGCATCTCATAGACATAAACTCATTGTCCTGTTAGTAGCCACAATCTTGCTTTTGTTATGCTAAATTCCACTTTGGGATATTGTTCAAATACTGTCTCGGACACAAGGAGATTTTAAAGGTACTGCTTGAAAAACTTTTTAATGTGAAATGAATTGTAAAAATATATAACTTAGCTATAAGATTAAACATATATGTGATTAGGCTATGACCCACATCTGTTTATCAAATTATCTAGACTTGTCTTCCCATTTCGCACCTAAGAAAGGGTACTAGATTCCACCTCCTGCTCTCCATGCCACCGCTGACGCTAGCCTCTAACTCGAAGTTGATGACGGCATGATCCCAACCCACCCCTAGTGCACGGTGTTGACATGTCCCTCGTCTTCATTTGGCTTTCGATTCTAAGGTATGTTTTGATCCTGCTCTCACTCATCCTGCCAAATTTTGGCAGCCAATATGTTGGCGAGCTATTCGGTCGTCGCTTGCTCGCCCAAGTATAGGCATGAAAAACATGTCGGCATCCACAGGCTGGCTTGGGCTTGCCAATTATCTGAAGCTCAACCAAGCACCACCGGAAGTTCACGGGCGCGCCAAGGTCATTGTTGGCATAGAACCAAACACGCCCCTAGCCCCTAGAACAAGACATGTGGATCAAATATTCTGGACCTAGGAGGCCTTTCAACCGCTAAACTTGAGGTTTCCAACTAAATCAAATTACGTTACGGTGGTCGCTCCCAATGGGTGTGGGCTTCCGTCTGTCTATTGTGGTTCCATGTTTTAGTTGGAGGAGGTTCCTATACTCGTTGTCTTGCACACTTTGCAACAAATATTGTTATGTGTATCACCAATACATAGGACGGGGCATGTTTCCCTTCTCGAACAAATGTGAATATAGCATGTAATTTGCAAGATGATGGTTCAGTAGTAGATTGCAATCTTGGGTGGTTGATAATACATGCTTTCATTCTGCTTACTGCAAAATACTCCTATAGTTCCGGCGGGAATGATCAAGTCGCTTTCACATGTGGGATCCGGGCATGTTGAATTGTTGATATTCCAAATTTCCAAAAAAAAAAAAAACCCCTCTTAACATGCAGATTTTTCTCAATACCCCTTGTTTTCTGCATCTGCCCGTAGCTAGCATGGTCTTATGAGTGGGTACACCTCAAGAGCACACATGCCCGAGTTGATGGTGGGTATGAATGTTGGCTCGGTCGATTAGTTAGAGACGAGTAGTTGTTTTTTTCTTTTAGGTGGAAATCTATCATATGGTCTTCACTGGTCAGATTAGGATACACCGACCTCTGTAAGTTGCACCTTACCATAGGTTTAGACTCAAAACTAACAACCCAATTCTGCCCTTTGTTGGTTGGACTCAACAATAGCAGTGATGACCCTTTTTGTAGTTGCTATCTTTGATTATCATGTTCTCTAATGGTCTGTTGTTGTCACAACAGTCTGTATTGTAAAAGTGTCTTGGGGCCATTTTCCTATTCCAAGATGTTTGCCCTAGGGTGACATTTATTTTCCATTCCTTATTTATATAATGTTAGCCAAATTTGTTCGCTTCTCATGCTTGGCATATTTTGTGATAAATAATGTATGAGTTCCCAAAATGTAGAGAGCGACCAATAGGCTCCTCTTCCCTTTAAAAGAATACATTTTATGAGGATAATTTATCAATATTGAAAAGATATCAATTATGTTATATTGTGACCCAAATTCATATAATAAAGGGAGGCTAATTTCTGACGAGCGGAGCGAGGCCCGTCGCCGGTAGGCTATATATACATCTTGTAAGCCGACGGCTAGGCTTTATGAGATTATAAGATAATCCACGGCGTTTGTAAACACTCTCGATATAGTGAAGTTTTGCTAGCTGACGGCCGTGGTTTTTTTCCCTTCTGTGTTGGAAGGGGTTTTACACGTTAAAATCTCGTGTCTCCGCTGTGTTTTCTTTTATCGTTGTTCGTTATTTATTTTCGCTTTTATAACAAATTACACGGTTTGTGCACCAAGATGATATCAATATTAAAATCATTTTAAAAAATTGCAAAAATTGCAAAAATTTAAACAAAAATAGTGATCAACAAAACAAATTACATCCTACCATGGATCGGGAAGCCCGGTGTCTGCTGTCGATGCTCGGGGCATCCAGAGCCGCCGCAACGTGGTAGCAACGTGTTTCCTCTGGCTGCAGAGGGGTGGGCAGGAATGGTATGAGAGGAACACACAAAATATTCCTGTGATTTCTTTCATCCAAAGCCTGGGACTGTTGTGGCGATTACTTCCACGAGCAAGCTTCCCTTTTCCAACTGGAGGTGGCCTCTTAATTTCAGTTTTAGAATTTGAAATGTTGATGCAAAGCGCGACGCACGGTTAAAGTACACCCAATAGTTTGTACTTATAAAAAGCCCTTCTAGAGGCACATGTCCAGGAGGCAGCTGGCAAGGGGGGAGAGTCAATCACCTGAAACTATAGCTGAGAGTGAAGTCTCCAAGGAGAGAGGCAAACACGAGGAGGACAATCTTGTAGCCGGAGAAACAAACAAGAAGGCAAGCTGCTCGCCGTGGCAACATCCCTCTCCCCAGCCTTGGTTTCTCATCTGCATCCACATCCACATCCAGTTCCCGTCGATCGATTAATTCCTCCAACTAGCTAGGTAGACCTTCTGGTCGCTCTGGTCTAAGCTCCGACGAAATGATGAACCGGTGCTTCAGCTGCCTCAACGGTGGCGGCGGCGAGACCGAACCGGAGGCTGCCGCCAGTCGTCGTCGGAGGTACATACATGCATAGCAACCATGCAATCTTGTTAGCAGTAGTACTGCATGCACCATATATGTAATCTATGGTGAGATGGATCGAATTGAGGTTAGCTGATTTCATTTCTTGTTTTCATGGAAGAAGAAACCCCCCGTCGAGGAGGGCGTCCAGGAACAGGAACCGCAGCGTGGAGTTCCCGTGGGAGATGTTCACCCTCAAGGAGCTCGTGCAGGCGACCAATAACTTCAACGATAGCAACAAGCTCGGCGAGGGCGGCTTCGGCACCGTCTACTGGGGCCGCACCTCCAAAGGCGTTGAGGTAATTGATTAGGTGGCCCGTTAGTCCTTCATGCATGTACTGATCACAGCTGAACATGGTTCATGGATCGACGTGGTTCAGATCGCGGTGAAACGGCTGAAGGCGATGACGGCAAAGGCGGAGATGGAGTTTGCGATCGAGGTAGAGATTCTGGGCCGCGTCCGCCACCGCAACCTGCTCAGCCTCCGCGGCTTCTACGCCGGCGGCGACGAGCGGCTCATCGTGTACGACTACATGCCCAACCACAGCCTCCTCACCCACCTCCACCCGCACCGCGGCACCCCGGCTTCGCAGCAGCACCCGCCCCTTGACTGGCCGCGCCGCGTCTCCATCGCCCTCGGCGCCGCCCAGGGCCTGGCCTACCTGCACCATGAGGCCACCCCGCACATCATCCACCGCGACATCAAGGCCAGCAACGTGCTGCTGGACGCGGATCTGGTGCCCAAGGTGGCCGACTTCGGCTTCGCCAAGCTCATCCCGGACGGCGTCACTCACCTCACCACCCGGGTCAAGGGCACGCTCGGGTACCTGGCGCCGGAGTACGCCATGTGGGGCAAGGTCTCTGAGAGCTGCGACGTGTACAGCTTCGGGGTCCTCCTCCTGGAGCTCGTCAGCGCGCGCCGCCCGCTCGAGAAGCTCCCTGGCGGCGTGAAGCGCGAGATCGTGCAGTGGGCGGCGCCGCTCGTGGAACGGCGAAAGTGGGAGCGCCTGGCGGATCCGAGGCTCGCGGGGAAGTTTGATGTTGCACAGCTACGGGTTGTGGTGGAGACGGCCATGTTGTGCTCGCAGAGCGAAGGGGAGTCCAGACCGACGATGGTCGAGGTTGTCGAGATGCTCAGGTTTGGCGGCGGAGGAGAAAGGCGGAACAGGGAGATCGTGCCGGTGGCGGATGCCGCCAGTGAGGACGTCACCATGACTACCGACCGTGAGGACGACGTCACCGGCAGCACCGAGCCGCTGGACAGGCGGAGCTGGAAGCTGACCACGTTAAGGTGATCCGATCCTGGTCTGGCCTTGCCTCTCGGTCGAGTCGATCCATCCATTTGTCAGCACGCATCGTTTCCATCGCCACATCATCCCGCGGACGTTTTCTGCCAGTGGGATTAAGATGCAAATTCATGATTCTTAGATTGCATTGTTGATTAACTAGTGTGTGGAATTGGTGGTGGGTCTTGTTTGGTGATGGATCGATCTATGAGGATGGTCTCGGAGTTGTCAATCATCTTTCATGCGTATCAGATTGGCCTGCAAAGTTTTGTTTGCTTGCATGGAAATGCATTTGCGTTATTTTTTCTTGCTGAATTACTTTACGATGTGAAATAGTCAGCTGGCAAGGGCACATGTAAAATATCTGTGCAGGCTGGGTTTTTTTATGCTTTGTTGCCGGCTGTACCTATGTATCTTGAAAGGTATACAATAATTGTGTATTTGATTGCAAAATAATGATGCTATTTCTATATCTGCGGTCTAACTTGGTTGTCACTATCTTGCTAAAATATTTAGAGAGGAAGGCTAAAAACAATTCATGCAATTATACGTCTACATGTTTTCAATAAATTAATTACTACATCATATAAAAAAGAAGTCATCATAAATATGGATGTTGATGTGATGATGCCAAAAAATATAAAGATCACCCAAGATCATATACGACAGTGGATTAGTCGGTCTCTTAACCCTTGATCATGTAGAGTGAAATGTAAATATTTATTTGTACGGTCCATTTATCTTTTAGCTGACTGAGAAATTTGAAGTCCCAATCAAATAAAAAATGTGCAATTCTAGTTTAGCAAAAATTGGAGCTTGCAGTTCTTTACCTCAACTGAGAATTGCAACTTTCAATGAACCAAAGTTGCACTATTATTGAATCCATTGAGAGTTTAAGAAAATAGTCGATTGAGAGCTAGAAAAACCGCTTTATTTTTAGTATGCTTTAACCTTTTGTGTTAGCATCTCGATGTTACAACACTCTCAACATATATGGGAACTAAAATGTTTGATGTCTGATTCAATGGATGAAAAAATCTTGAGTCATGACAATAGGAAGGCTATAACAGAGAAGATAGGAGGGGGATCGCAACAGTCTTCGAGGGAAGTAAAACCCAAATTTATTGATTCGACACAAGGGGAGGTAAAGAATACTTATAAGCCTTAACAATTGAGTTGTCAATTCAGCTGCACCTGGAAAAGCACTGGTAACAGGGGTGATGTGAAAGCAGCAGTAATATGAGAGCAGTAGTAACAGTAACACAGCAGCAGTAGCAGTAATATGAGAGCAATGGCACCAGAAAATAGTTGATACTACTTCCAATGTCATGTAGAACGAGTATATGATGATGAGAGATGGACCGGGGTTCCCAGCTATCTACACTAGTGGTAACTCTCCAATAACAAGTGTTGGATGAACAAATTACAGTTGGGCAATTGATAGGATTGAAATAGCATTAAGACAGAACATCAAGTCTATTAATCATGTAGGCATGTTTTCCATATATAGTCATACGTGCTTGCAATGAGAAACTTGTACAACATCTTTTGTCCTACCAGCCGGTGGCAGCCGGGCCTCTAGGGAATCTACTGGATATTAAGGTACTCCTTTTAATAGAGTACCGAAGCAAAGCATTAACACTTGGTGAAAACATGTGATCCTCACATCACCGCCATCCCCTCCGGTTGTCCCGATTTCTGTCACTTCGGGGCCTTTGGTTCCGGACAGTGACATGTGCATACAACTTGTAGATACAATCTAAGCAATAATTATAGAGCTTAAATCTAAGATCATGCCACTCGGGCCCTAGTAACAAGCATTAAGCATAACAAGATTGCAGCAACAATAACTTCACAAACTTTATAGATAGACTAATCATAATGTATCATCCATCGGATCCCAACAAACACAGCACCGATTACATCAGATGGATCTCAATCATGTAAGGCAGCTCATGAGATCATTGTATTGAAGTACATGGGATAGAGAGTACCAACTAGCTACTGCTAGAACCCGTAGTCCATGGGGGAACTACTCACGGAGCATGATGGAGGCGGTGGCGTCGATGGAGATGGCTTCCGGGGGCACTTCCCCATCCCGGCAGGGTGCCGGAACGAGACTTCGTCCCCCGAATTGGAGTTTCGCGATGGTGACGGCGCCCTCGGAGTCTTTCTCGGAGTTTCGTCAAAAGGTATCGCGTTTTTAGGTCGAAAGGGCTTATATAGGCGAAGAGGCGACGCAGAGGGGCAACGAGGTGCCCTCCCCATAGGCCGGCGCGGCCGGGGGCTGGCCCGCGCGGCCCTATGGTGTGGGGGCCCCAGGCCTCCCCTCTGACTCCCCTTCGGTGTCCTGGTCCGTCTCGGTGAATTATGATCTTTGGTCTTCGTTTCGTCGAATTCCGAGAATATTGCCCGAACAGCCTTTCTGGAACCAAAAACAACAGAAAACAGGAACTGGCACTGTGGCATCTTGTTAATAGGTTAGTTCCGGAAAACGCATAAAAACATTATAAAGTGCAAGCAAAACATGTAAGTATTGTCATAAAACAAGCATGGAACATCAGAAATTATGGATACGTTGGAAACGTATCAGCATCCCCAAGCTTAGTTCCTACTCGTCCTCGAGTAGGTAAACGATAAAAAGAATAATTTCGTAGTGACATGCTACTTACATAACCTTGATCATACTATTACAAAGCACATGAGATGAATGAAGTGACTCAAGGCAATAATCTATAGTTGCTAACAAATAGATAACATATAGCAAAACTTTTCATGAAGAGTACTTTCAAGACAAGCATCAAAAGCCTTGCACAAGAGTTAACTCATAAAGCAATAGATTCAAAGTAAAGGCATTGAAGCAACACAAAGGGAGATTTAAGTTTCAGCAAATGCTTTCAACTTTCAACATGTATATCTCATGGATAATTGTCAACACAAAGTAATACGATGAATGCAAATAAGCAAGTATGTAAGAATCAATGCACAGTTGACACAAGTGTTTGCTTCTAAGATGGAAGGAAGTAGGTAAACTGACTCAACATAAAGTAAAAAGAATGGCCCTTCGCAGAGGGAAGCATTGATTGCTATATTTGTTCTAGAGCTTTGGTTTTGAAAACATAAAGAGAGCATAAAAGTAAAGTTTTGAGAGGTGTTTGTTGTTGTCAACGAATGGTAGTGGGCACTCTAACCCCCTTGCCGTGACAAACCTTCAAAGAGCGGCTCCCATTTTATTTTTATTTTTGTGTGGCACTCCTTCCAACCTTTCTTTCACAAACCATGGCTAACCGAATCCTCGGGTGCCTGCCAACAATCTCATACCATGAAGGAGTGCCTTTTTATTTTAGTTTTATTATGATGACACTCCTCCCCACCTTTGCTTTCTCAAGCCATGGCTAACCGAATCCTTCGGGTTCCGTCCAACAATCACATCCCATTGCCAGCTCTTTTTGCAAAATTATTGGATAAGCGGATGAAGCCACTAGTCCATTGGTGAAAGTTGCCCAACAAGATTGAAAGATAAACACCACATACTTCCTCATGAGCTATAGAACATTGACACAAATCAGAGGTGATAAATTTTGAATTATTTAAAGGTAGCACTCAAGCAATTTACTTTGGAATGGCAGAGAAATACCATGTAGTAGGTAGGTATGGTGGACACAAATGGCATAGTGGTTGGCTCAAGGTTTTGGATGCACGAGAAACATTCCCTCTCAGTACAAGGCTTTGGGATAGCAAGGTTATTTGAAGCAAACACAAGTATGAACCGGTACAGTAAAACTTACATAAGAACATATTGCAAGCATTATAATACTCTACACTGTATTCCTTGTTGCTCAAACACTTTTACCATAAAATATCTAGACCTTAAGAGAGACCAATCATGCAAACCAATTTCAACAAGCTCTACAAGTAGTTCTCCACTAATAGGTTTAAACTACATGAAAAAACTTAATCATGATCTACTTGAGAGCTCAAAACAATTGCCAAGTGTCAAATTATTCAAGACAATATGAGGCATTTTCTGTTTCCAACCAAATAACCATAAGTGATGTAGCTTCCAACTTTTATCATTGAACATTAAAAGTAAAACGAAGAACACAAGTGTTCATATGAAAAAGCGGAGCGTGTCTCTCTCCCAAACAAGGATTGCTAGGATCCGATCTTATTCAAACAAAAACAAAAATAAAAGCACACAGACGCTCCAAGTAAAGCACATATGATGTGACCGAATAAAAATATAGTTTCATTAGAAGAACCTGATAAGTTGATGAAGATGGGGATGCCTTGGGCATCCCCAAGCTTAGACGCTTGAGTCTTCTTGAAATATGCAGGGATGAACCACGGGGCATCCCCAAGCTTAGACTTTTCACTCTTCTTGATCATATATCATCCTCCTCTCTTGACCCTTGAAAACTTCCTTCACACCAAACTTCTCATAAACTTCATTAGAGGGGTTAGTACTCAAAAAACTTGAATCCACCTTGGTCCTGTAGTGACACATTGCAAAAACTCAATAAAACATTAGCTATAGCTCTCTACGTCTAGAAAGCCTTGCTTAAAGTCCACAAGAGACAATGCAAAAAACAGAGACAGAATCTGCCAAAACAGAACAGCCAGTAAAGACGAATTTTAAACAGGTACTTCCGTTGCTCAAATCAGAAAACTCAAAACCAATGAAAGTTGCGTACATATCTGAGGAACACGCACGTAAATTGGCATATTTTTCTGAGTTACCTACAGATAAAACAGCCCAGATTCGTGACAGATAGAAATCTGTTTCTGCGCAGAAATCCAAATCTAGCATCAACCTTCGATTAGAGGCGTCACTTGGCACAACATTGCAATAAAATAAAGATAAGTAGAGGTTGCTACAGTAGTAACAACTTCCAAGACTCAACAAAACAGTAGCAAAATAAACACATGGGTTATCTCCCAAGAAGTGCTTTCTTTATAGCCATTAAGATGGGCTCAGCAATTTTGATGATGCACTCGCAAGAAATAAGAGTTGAAGCAAAAGAGAGAATCAAAAAGCAAATTCGAAACACATTTAAGTCTAACCCACTTCCTATGCATAGGAATCTTGTACACAAATAAATTCATGAAGAACAAAGTGACAAGCATAAGAAGATAAAACAAGAGTAACTTCAAAATTTTAAGCATATAGAGAGGTGTTTTAGCACCATGAAAATTTCTACAACCATATTTTCCTCTCTCATAATAATTTTCAGTGGCTTCATGGATAAACTCAACAATATAACTATCACATGCAGCATACTTTTCATGATCCATAAACACATAATTTTTATCAAGCTCAAAAATAGTGCGATTAAAACTTTCAAACACACTTTTATCAATTGTCGAGGGTACTCCTCGCCAATGCCCTCCGATAGGGGCTTAGGGTTGATGGAATCCTGCAAGCTGACACGAGACATCGGTACACAGACAAGCGGGGAGAGCGATTTACCCAGGTTCGGGGCCCTCGATGAGGTAAAACCCTTACGTCCTGCTTGTCTGTTCTTTGATTATGATGAAAACAGGTTACAATGGGGTGCCGAATAGTTCGGCTGAGATCTAGTCGAGATTGCTGTTGCTAGGGTTACCTAGCTCTAAGCTTTTCCTGGCTAAGGTTGCTAAGATTGTCCGTGTCCTCGGCAGCCCCTCTCCTGGCCTTTATATAGGACGACAGGTCTCAAGGGTCCTAACCGAGGACGACTAGGTTTACAGTAGTTTAGATCCAATCTTTCCTTGTTTGTATGCTTCCTTGTCTTGCCCGTCAAGGAATCTTCTGATGCGCCGGCCTAGTGGCCCATCTCGCCTTCAGGTATCTTCATGGGCCTCCAATTTGTCAATACCAGATAGGGCAATACTGGTTACCCGAAGGGTAATGCCCACGTCAGTAGCCCCCGAGTGTCTACCCGAAGATAATTCGGGTAGAGACTAATGCATGTTTTCTCCTGACATTCTTCTCCTTCATTGCTCTTGTTCATCTTGATTATGCTTCATCTTCTTTTTATCGGGTGCGCGTCAGCGCTCCCGATGGGAGTAGCCCCCGAGTCTAGGTACGGATGCTTGCAATCCGTGCATAGACTCAAGTTGTACTACTCGAATTCTTTCCTCTGTCGAGATCTTCATAAGTCATCCGATATATTTTCTTTATGCAAAGGATAATGAGTAACGTGCCCAACTGTTGTTTGGTTAACTGCCGATGGCAAAACACCGTTACCCTACACAGAATCAAGTCCCCGGGCATGATCCTGGAGTGCAAAAAACTTCTATCAGGTATGCACCACGAGCTCCCGATGGGAGTAATAGCACCCGAGTGTCTGGGTGCGAGCGCTTTGCAACCGAGTGCTGACTCAAACCTTCTTCCTTCGACTGCTCATCTTGTCGAGTCTTCATTTTATCGGGTGCGCGTCAGCGTTCCCGATGGGAGTAGCCCCCGAGTCTAGGAACGGATGTCTGCAGCCGGGCGTAGACTCAAATCCTTCATTCGATAACTCTTCTTTTTTCATTCGAATGCTTCCAAATTATGACGTCATTGCTGACGTGTAACTACTGCAGGCTAATTTGACGGGCCCATCATGACGAGCTAGCCCTAGCCCTGCTCAATCAGTGTTTTAGGGCTTGACCACTATACGCGTAACGACCGAGGTGGCTCCTCGATTTTCGCGCAATCGTGGGCGTAGTGGGCCGTCAGTTCCTTCCCTTCCTCAAGCGCCACGTGCTTACTTCCTTAAAATCTCCAAGGGACAAAAAGTTCTCAATTTTCCCCACTGTTTCCGCATCATCTCCTCATTCTCCCTCTTCTTCCTTCTTCCGCCATTGTTACGCCGCCGCCACAGTTTCAATCTTTCTCAGATCTCGCAATGGTGAAGAAGAAGAATACCGCCGCCGCTGCTAGCTCCACCAGCGAAGGTGCCGCTGCCAAGTCCTCCTCTTCTCTTCCGAAGGGGAGCGCTCCGAACGCCCCTCCCCCAGCTCCGGCGCCGCCAGCGCCGTCGGGCTCGATGGCCAAACCTGGGGACTGGGTAGCTTCAACCGTCACCAAGCGCGACGAAAAGAGGTCTCGAAGCTTAGGATTGATATCCTCCAACGCGGGAGATGTGATCCTTCCGAGTGCGATCTCTCGGCCCGATCCTCCCGCTGGATTTTCTCGTGATGTTCTTATCTTTTCTTCATCGAGGCCTTTCACTCCCCACTCATGGATTCCTCCTCCATCTCTTGCGGACGTATGAAATCCAATTATGGCAACTTACCCCCAACTCAATCCTCCATGTTGTTGTGTTCATCACCCTTTGCGAGGCGTTTTTGGGCATTGAACCTCATTTCGGGCTGTGGAAGAAGATCTTCTATGTGAAAAGATACAGCAGCAGTAATGGGTACTTTGTCACCGGAGGAGTAGGTTTTGTTGCTCGCTCAGAAGTTAATTACTTTAATTTCCCAATGAGAGAGTCCGTGCAAGGATGGAGGTTGAAATGGTTTTACGTTAAAGATTCCTCGTTACCCGAATGTCGACTCCCCTGCCATGCCGACGTTACTGAAGCCAAGCCCAAGGACTCTTGGAAGAACATCCTCTCAGCTCGACGAAAGGGCCTCAGCCGAAGAATTGTTTGCCAAATTCCTTCGAATCAAAGAGGCCGACGGCCAAACTATGATTGGTACGGAAGTGGCAGCAGTTTTCTCGAAGCGCCGAATCCAGCCGGTCATGGCCGAGTTCACCCGATGTGGTTGTACTCAGGTCCAAAGGATGAGACCAGGATCAATGCTGCCGATCTATCAGAAAAAGAGTTGCTTGATGAAGTTCGTCGTCTTACTTCCTTCAACCAGGAAGATTCGATTCCGCTGATCTCTTCTTATGCTCCCCTTGACGTTGATCATCCACCATCAGGGGTATTTTCCTCTTTTTTTCATCTCTATTATAGCTCCTTGCTTAGCCGACATGATTACCTTTGTTCTTACTTGTCATTCTTCTTTGCCAGATCCCTATGGCTTCTAAAAATACACGTGATTCACCGGATGATACTTCTGAGGGGAAAGGCTCCTCAATCCCAGTAGATTTCCACACCATCGATCAAACAGGTTTAGAGGATGAATATAATGGTCCAATGAATCTTGAAGTTGCCCGCGCTGATCTTCCCTCCTCAGCCGATAATACTTGTATCGCAGATGGATCAGTGTGTAACGTCGACACTGATAGTGATACTTTTGTTGATGCAGCTGCGGATGGGGTCAGAGCTTCTCCTGCGAAGAGATCAACCGGCGGCTTTGCCGATGAAGATGATCTCTTCGACATGTAAGTAGTTCCTTTCTGAAAGTTATACTGTGCCTTTTTTACCTTCCATACTCCTGTTATAATCACAGTCGACTGTTTACTTTTGCAGTGACGAGGGCTTTATCGAGCCTCCTCCTAAAAAGGCCAAGTCTGATGCTGTTTCACCGGTCGTGGTGGCTTCCGAAGCTTCGGCTCCTAAGGCTGCCCCCATGGCTCAAGCATCGACTGCGTCTTCCCTTTCCAAAGGGAAAGATATTTCTCCAACTGCTGCTACTGCGGCTCCTTTTTCTGTAAGTCCTCTTCTGATCTTAATACAAATTTCTTGGAGCTTGCCCTGTTTAATTGTTTTTCTTTCTCTTTAAGGACCTGCGTGGCGTTATCTCTTCTCTGGAGGTTTTCGCCTCTCGATTCACTTCTCTAGAAGCTGACAAAGTTCGGCTGCAAAAAGAAGTTGAATCTTCCTCCTCAAAACTGGATGGCGCAGTCAAGATAGCTGCCGCGGCTCGCCAAGAGATTGATTCTCTGAAGGAGGAGCTGGCCGAGCCGAAAGGGAAGCTGAAGGAAGAAGAAGCATCCAGGCTGGTAGCTGAGGCTCGAGCAGCCGAAAAGGATGAAGTCCTTCGTCAATCTTCTTTGGCCTTGCTTGGTAATCTCTAACATATTTTTGTTGGGAGCCGTTCTTATGGATTTAAACTTTTTGTCAATGACTGAATTTTTTCCTTCCTTTCTATTGCAGAGGCAGCAAACATTCCTGTCGATGCCCTGGAAAGAGTTCCAAATAATTCCCCAGCGAACGCGGTGTCAACGATTCTCGCTTCTCACCAGCTTACACAAGAGCTTCTTGTGAAGGGGAAGGGTGCTCTGGCGCGGATGCACTTGATGATCTTCCCCAAGATTAAGCAAGAGAAGACCCTGGGACAGCTGATCGATACCTTCGCGGTTGACACCAAGGAGGTCATCGAGGTATTCAAGCGTACATCGCGCACTTTTGGTGCTGTCCTAGCCTTCCAGCTTATGATGGGTTACGGCTTTAAGGGTGACATCGAGGAAATGACTAAGGGGCTTCCAAAAGGGCAAGACGGGCAGCCTGTTGATTTGAGCACCTTTAAGGCGTCTGCTCTTACTTGTGCCCGTCAGCTTCTTGAACTGGTTTCATCAAGGAAATCGTCGACTGGCCCTAGTTCATCGACTCAAACTCAGCTTCCTTGATTCTTGTAACAAACTTGTGCCTTGAGTTGATGCAAAACATTGCTCTGCCGCCAAACTCATGTTTTGTAATAAACTTCGTGCTAGCATTTGTTGTAGGCACACTTTTGCTATGATATCACTTTCTTGCGTTTCTCCCGATGGGAGTTATTTTGGACGTTGGGCTGTACCATATCCATCACTTTTTTATAACCAGTACTTCTTGCAGGTCTTCCCAGTACCCTCGTTTGCAGACGACTCGTCGGGTGCGCTCCCTGAAAGCGATCGGATCCAACGCATGAAAGACCGAATGACACAGATGGAGAAGGATTTACGCAGCACTTATGCCTTAGCTGCCATCGTCAATAAAAAGAGCGAGATTGCAGCCGACGTGGAGCGGTACATTCTTGGCGAGCTGCATAAGGCTACCGAAAGTTTAAACTGTAAGTTTCTTGATCCCTTTGCCTTCTTGCTAGCAACTTCTTGTCTGAGTCTTTTACTAATTCTTTTGGCAGTCATAGCGTTGAACCCTGCGGAAGAGAACAAGCGGATACACGAGCGGGTGCATGCTTTGACTCAGCTTTCCTCATCCGAAGAGATTTTCTGGCGGGAACACTCGAAGGCTTCGGCCGTCGTCAAATTTCAGGATCGAGTGCAACAGGTCCACCAGTTCTTCGACAAGTGCTACAAGGCCATGAGGGTAGTTTGGAAAACAATGTTTCCTCTGAATGCAGTTCCCCCTACCCTTTTGACTTTGATGTCTGAATTTGGAAGTGCCAAGAAGGTTCGGGAGCTAGTAAGATCTCAAGTCTTTGCAGGGGCCAAATGTACGCTTGCCCTTGTGCTTGCTTGTTATCCTTCAGCTTGCTTGCTGTCTATTGCCAACGCAACTGGTGATTTCGAGGAGCTGTACCCGAAGGTTTTAGCTCCTGCTCATGTAATTGTCGACAGGCTTGAGGAGATGTCAAAGGTACCTGAGGAAAAGGAAACTCCGCAAGGGTGATATAAAGGTGTAAAGTTACTTTTGTAAATTGTATTGGCTAATTCATCCGAGTGTTCGGGTTTTTGGGCCAAAAACTTCTTATCTGGTTGGTACATGAATGTGTACTTTTACCATGCCGTTGGCAAATATTTAAAGGGGCGAAGCTTAATTGCCCGTTGGATGTATGAGTACTAGTTGGTTAGCAAATCATTATGAGTGATCAGCTCGTGTTGCAGGTTTTGCTAAACCTGTTGTATGCGCAACTTTGCTTTCAACCGTTTGTAAATTTCGACTGATCATTCCCGAATTTTTCGGGTGTAATGATTCTGCCGATGAGCCCGTTGCTCTCTGATATTTCCATAAGTGAAATATCGAGCGTGGGTTGTGTGTAAGTTTTTCCAAACTCTTGCTTTATACGGCACTCGTAGAGGCATCTGACGCGAGGGAAAGGTGACGTCATTTTAGCACTCGTAGAGGCTTTTTGGAGCACGATCTTCCGCCCTGTACTATGTTTGCATAGTGATGGGGCTTAGAAGTTTGTAGTTACTGCAATGCTTAACAAGAATCGAAGCTTTAAGTTCTTATTAATAAGGTAAGCACGATGCTAGAGGGCGAAAAGAGGAAGGCCCTGTTTATAATGAAGGGAAAAAAGAAAATAAAGGCTGGTAAACTGCTTAGTCAAGGAAGGGGTTCTTCTCTTCTTCTGGCTTCTTCTCCGCATTAGTGATTGCTGCAGCGTTGCTGGTTTCATCAGGGGTTTGAGCGGTGGTTGCCAGCGTCTTGCTTTCTCCTAAACCTTCTGTGCCATCAACTGCCGAACCCTTTGCTGCCGAAGCTTCTGCTGCCGAAGCTTCTGCTGCCGAAGCTTTAAGGGCGAGAGCGGCTGGCTTCTTCTTTATTTCCCGGCCATCTTTTTCTTCCTTGATCTCTCGTAAAGACAGCTTGGGCGGAAGGTCGATGATTTCTTGCTGTTTCCCGAACTTCGCAGCAATCCTCTGAAAGTCGCGATCACAATTGTCCGAGCGCGAAAAACTTCCATAGACTGTGATGTTTGTCCCATTGTTCCCAGGCATTTTCAGCTTGAGGTATGCATAATGTGGTACAGCCATGAACTTGGCATACGCTGGTCTCCCGAGTATAGCGTGATACTGTGACTCCCAGTTCACCACTTCAAACTCGATTTTTTCCTTCCTGAAATTATCGGCTCTACCGAAGATAACATTCAGGTAAACTTTGCCAAGAGAGTGGCCCGGTGCGGTTGGAAGGATCCCGTGGAAGCAGGTGTCTGTTTCTTCCAGCATGCTCATGGTGATCCCCATGCTTCTGATTGTGTCGACGAATATCAGGTTTAGTCCGCTTCCGCCATCCATAAAGACTTTGCTCATTTTGAACCCCCCAATTTGTGCTTCGACTACCAATGCGGCATGTCCGGGTTTTGGTATGGTCATCGGGTGATCTGCTCGACTAAACGTAATGTTTTGAGAAGACCAGTCGACGTATTCAGGGATATTTGCCATGATGCTTTCTGCCAAGTTGATCTCTCGGGTGAGCTTCTTCATCTCCCTTTTTGAAACACCTGTCCTGTGGATCATGCTCATCTGCCCACGTGGTGGTGGAAACGCCTCGTTGGGTTGATGGGGTTGAGCTTGCTGGACTTGATGTTGCGGTGGAGGTGGGGGTGGTGGTGGTAGCTGTTGCTGGCCTGACTGCTGGATGAGTTTGTGCATGTCAAGGAACTGCCGACAGTCCCTGAGCAGGTGACTTGACTTCGTTTTGCCGTCCTTGGAATCGGTATACGAATGTAGGTAACAGGGGGCGTTGACCTGTTCATCGTAGGGTAGTTCAGGAGTCCTCTGCTGTCGTGGTTTATAATTACCACGGTTTCCAGAGTTATTCCGGTTACCATCGTGCATGTCGTCTCGCTCATCCTGCCGATCGGAATACCCTGCGGCTACCAGATTGTTATCATCATAGTTGCGGTTTTTCCTTCTCTTGTGACGATCCCTTCGGCCACCCGAATCGTGCTTCGGCTGGTCATCGTCTTCGTCATCACTACGCTGCCGTGGCCTTCGTACGTTATCCTCACCATCAGCCCAGCTATTGGCAATTTCCATTAGCTTGGTTATGGTTTTTGGCTTTTTGCGCCCGAGTTCTTCTATGTAACTTTCCCGCTGAACGCCGTCGCTGAAAGCGTCGATTGCTCTGTCGACTGATACGTCTTCGGCAGCGTTTAGGAGCTTTGTGAATCTCCCGATGTATGAACGCATCGATTCCTTCTGCTTCTGCCGGCAATTTCGTAGCTCTTCGATCCCGACGGGCCTCTTATATGTTGCTTGGAAGTTGGCAACGAAGGCATCTACTAGGTCGTCCCATGATTTGATAGAACCTTTCGGCAGCCCCCGTAGCCAAGCTCGTGCTGAGTCCTTCAAGTAAAGCTGTAAGCATTGCATTGCCGCTATCTGGTTTCCTTTGTGCAGGATCACTGTCTGCAGGTAGTCATCTATCCAGGATCTTGGCTCTTGCTGCCCATCGTACTTGGCAGCGTCGGTAGGGGTAGGCTTAAACTTTTTGGGCGGCATTGCTTCGCGTATCTTGTAACTTAAACAATCGGCTCCCCTGAGTTCGCCGTCGTACTCCTGGTCTTCATCCGAAGAATCGCTGTCGTCGTCTTTCCTGGTGGCGCGTCGTCGTCTTGCTTTGTCGATCCTGCTCTGGGTGATCTCGTCCCGAGCGTCTCTCGCGTGATGTTTTGACCCACTACCTTGGACCATAGTCCTTTCCTTCTGCGGGACTAGGTTGTTCCCCAATATCGCGAGACTTTCGAGGGCACCTCGGTGAGCTTGAGCCATAGATCCTTCGGGGCGCTGGTTGATGAGGTAAGCGGCGAGGTTGGCCGTTGCCCCTGCAACGGTTTTTGGCCGTGGCATGCCCGCAGTATCCGTAGTCACAAAGGATTTAGTCAGATTCGATGTTATCTCTCTGGCGTCATCTTCTGAAAGCCTCGATATCCTTGACCGGTGCTTGCCTACTCCCTGAGTGCTTCGGGAGGCACTCCCTTGTGAGCCCCTTCGTCGTTCGCTGGATCGATCCACTGCAGATAAGCGTCTCTCGAGGGAGGCTTGCTCTTTTGACAGGTGCTCCCGATTCTTCTCTAGTATGGAGCGGTAGGCATTGAGGGTTCCAACCGAAGTCCCCGCGGGGAGCGGCGTGTTGTTGAGTACTGCTGCCCTTGCTGCTGCCCACTCCTCATCCGCGATGGTGTAATCGCTGTCGCGGTTGCTGGCACTGTTCTCAAAACTCGCCCTTCTGCTGGAACGGGGGGTATGATCCTCGTCACCTCTACGCCTTGTGTTTCCCGTATTATTGGCGACATAAACCTGATGGTGTGCCGGTCTTCGGGTGATTCCCTGGATGGTGCTGTCGATACTGTCCTCTCCCGATGAATACTGGGCGTTGCAGATGAACGGCGTGTCGCTCGATCCCAGCCCGTGCCTGGTGTCGCAGTTCAGGCAGTAGTACGAGGTTAATTCCGATGACGTGGGGTCGTCAGACCCTACCGACATGGAGGACACCGAGCGGGGAGTCGAAGGCGCGGGTGAGCACGTCGATCCTGTCAGTCCAGCCGACAGATCGGGTGATGATGGTGCGCTAGAACTCGTCGATTCGGAGGCGGGGATTCCGGCAATCGTAGGATTCCTTCGCATTGACGTTGTAGTGGACGCTGCCGAAGGTCATCTCCATGTTCCCTTGTAGATCTGAAAAGTTCGAACGGGAGGAGTCGCTGTGTGGAGTAAACTCGTAGGAGCCGAATCGAATCGGGCTTCCCAGGATGGGCGACGATGGTGCTGACGAAGTTGCTGACAACGTTGCCGGCGGATTTGCCGGTGAAGCTGCCGATGCCATGATCGGATCTGCCGGTGCCTTGCCTTGTGCCAACAGGTTTCCCACAGACGGCGCCAATTGTCGAGGGTACTCCTCGCCAATGCCCTCCGATAGGGGCTTAGGGTTGATGGAATCCTGCAAGCTGACACGAGACATCGGTACACAGACAAGCGGGGAGAGCGATTTACCCAGGTTCGGGGCCCTCTATGAGGTAAAACCCTTACGTCCTGCCTGTCTGTTCTTTGATTATGATGAAAACAGGTTACAATGGGGTGCCGAATAGTTCGGCTGAGATCTAGTCGAGATTGCTGTTGCTAGGGTTACCTAGCTCTAAGCTTTTCCTGGCTAAGGTTGCTAAGATTGTCCGTGTCCTCGGCAGCCCCTCTCCTGGCCTTTATATAGGAGGCCAGGTCTCAAGGGTCCTAACCGAGGACGACTAGGTTTACAGTAGTTTAGATCCAATCTTTCCTTGTTTGTATGCTTCCTTGTCTTGCCCGTCAAGGAATCTTCTGATGCGCCGGCCTAGTGGCCCATCTCGCCTTCAGGTATCTTCATGGGCCTCCAATTTGTCAATACCAGATAGGGCAATACTGGTTACCCGAAGGGTAATGCCCACGTCATCAATAATATAACAAGATGGTTGATCAATCTCAAGAGATATGGGACTCATAGATAATGTCAAGACCTCTCTAATCCCATTTTCATTAGTAGTACAATTAATATTATCAAGTAACATAGGACCATCATCAAGAGCTTTATCATAAACATTTGCTACGCAAAATTCTTTAGTACCATGCATTTCGACATCGGGCACAAACAAAGCATTATCATAAGATTTATCAAAGTAGCATGGATTATCATAAATAACAGTAGCATAATTATTCTCACAAGTTTTACTCATAGGGAATATTTCAAGAGAATCCACAGGAACATAACATTCAACCTCTTTCGGTAAGCATGGAGGACAATCAAATAGTGTACGAGATAAAGAGTTACTCTCATTAGAAGGTTGGCATGGGTAGCTAATCCATTCTTCCTCCTTTTGTTCATCACTCTCCTCTTCTTTTTCATCCAATGAGCTTTCGGGTTCATCAATTTCCTCCTCTTTTTCATCCAATGAGCTTTCGGGTTCATCAATTTCTTCTTCCACGAGTTCCTGCAAATTGTGAGTGCATTCTTGTGCATTAATGAGTCTCTCTTTATAATCAATGATATAAGGATTATCAGTGTAACTTTCATTGCAAAAATTAAGGATAGAAGAGACATAATCTTTAAGGTCCTTACAAACAACACAAGTTTCATAATTTTTAACCATGAAGGATTCTATCTCGGAGGCTCCCATAAATATGACAAATTGTTCTACCTCTTCAAACCCAAAATGAATATAGCTATTCCGATTATAGTTCTTAATTAAAAATTCCTCACTAAAGCCACATTGAAATTTAAGATGTTTAGTGTCCTGTTGAGAGCAACAGTTTATATCATGGCGTTTAAGCAAGATTTTAGCAATTGTATTCAATTTTTCTATCACAGCACTCATCACTTTTCCCGCTCTTGATTCTCTATAATTATTATATAATTCAATAAGCTCCAAATAGGTTGTAGGTTCTCCCATAGCAACAGTTTTTAATTTTTCGGTTTTTCAAATTTTTATGGATTTTCGGGTATATAGGGAAAATAAAACAAAACAAAAAGAAACTAGACAAAAGTAAACTAGGCAAAATAATACTAGACAGAAATAAACTAAGCACAAATAAACTAGACAAAAGTAAACTAAGCAAAACAAAATAAAGTAAAACAGAGAGAGAGGTGGAGTGTACTCCCCAGGTGAACTTATGAGTAGAGCTATGCCTCCCGAGCAGCGGCGCCGGAAAACAGTCTTGATAACCCACAAGTATAGGGGATCGCAACGGTTTTCGAGGGAAGTAAAACCCAAATTTATTGATTCGACACAAGGGGAGGTAAAGAATACTTATAAGCCTTAACAAGCTGAGTTGTCAATTCAGCTGCACCTGGAAAAGCAACGGTAACAGGGGTGATGTGAAAGCAACGAGTAATATGAGAGCGATAGTAACATGATAACACGACAGCAGTAGCAGTAATATGAGAGCAATGGCACCGAAAAATAGTTGATACTACTTCCAATGTCATGTAGAACGAATATATGATGATGAGAGATGGACCGGGGTTCCCAGCTATCTACACTAGTGGTAACTCTCCAATAACAAGTGTTGGGTGAACAAATTACGGTTGGGCAATTGATAGGATTGAAATAGCATTAAGACAGAACATCAAGTCTATTAATCATGTAGGCATGTTTTCCATATATAGTCATACGTGCTCGCAATGAGAAACTTGTACAACATCTTTTGTCCTACCAGCCGGTGGCAGCCGGGCCTCTAGGGAATCTCCTGGATATTAAGGTACTCCTTTTAATAGAGTACCGGAGCAAAGCATTAACACTTGGTGAAAACATGTGATCCTCACATCACCGCCATCCCCTCCGGTTGTCCCGATTTCGTCACTTCGGGGCCTTTGGTTCCGGACAGTGACATGTGCATACAACTTGTAGATACAATCTAAGCAATAATTATAGAGCTTAAATCTAAGATCATGCCACTCGGGCCCTAGTGACAAGCATTAAGCATAACAAGATTGCAGCAACAATAACTTCACAAACTTTATAGATAGACTAATCATAATGTATCATCCATCGGATCCCAACAAACACAGCACCGATTACATCGAGATGGATCTCAATCATGTAAGGAAGCTCATGAGATCATTGTATTGAAGTACATGGGATAGAGAGTACCAACTAGCTACTTGCTAGAACCCGTAGTCCATGGGGGAACTACTCACGGAGCATGATGGAGGCGGTGGCGTCGATGGAGATGGCTTCCGGGGCACTTCCCCGTCCCGGCGAGGTGCCGGAACGGAGACTTCTGTCCCCGAATTGGAGTTTCGCGATGGTGGCGGCGCCCCGGAGTCTTTCCGGAGTTTCGTCAAAGGTATCGCGTTTTTAGGTCGAAAGGGCTTATATAGGCGAAGAGGCGGCGCGAGGAGGGGCAACATGGTGCCCTCCCCATAGGCCGGCGCGGCCGGGGCTGGCCCGCGCGGCCCTATGGTGTGGGGGCCCCAGGCCTCCCCTCTGGCTCCCCTTCGGTGTCCTGGTCCGTCTCGGTGAATTATGATCTTTGGTCTTCGTTTCGTCGAATTCCGAGAATATTGCCCGAACAGCCTTTCCGGAACCAAAAACAACGAGAAACAGAAGCGGCACCGTGGCATCTTGTTAATAGGTTAGTTCCGGAAAACGCATAAAAACTTTATAAAGTGCAAGCAAAACATGTAAGTATTGTCATAAAACAAGCATGGAACATCAGAAATTATGGATACGTTGGAGACGTATCAGTCGGCTACACCGTCCCTAGAGGCAGCCGCCCCATAGCATCGGACATGTGTCCAAGCGGCCTGAAAGCATCTCCACCGGCGCGCCCCAAATAGTTGTCGGCTGGGGCGCCGGCACTGTCGTATGGGGGGGCACATCATTCTCCATTTGGGGGAGCTGCTCCCTCATCGGGCCCCCCCATACGACAGACCCGATAGATGATTTGAATTAAAAACTCAAACAAAAGCATAGAAATTCGAATAAGTTTTTGAATTTAAAATTTGGGCCAACACACGGCCACCAAATTCGAATAGGTTTTTGAATATGAAATTTGGTCCAACATACGGCCACCGAATCACCGTCTAGTCCGGCTGCAAAAAACAACTTCGGCTTCCAGGCGAAATGATCAGATGAACGGGGTCATGGGCGGCTCACCTCGACGACGTTCTCACTTTGGCGAGCCCTAGTGGCGCTCCATCGCTGCAACAGGATCCACGATCGTCAGGGGAGGCATGAACATCGACGGTGCCGGCGGACACATGAACGTCAAGGGTGCCGAGGGAGACGCCGACGTAGCTCGCACCGCTAGCACCTCTTAGCTGATGCGCTCATGGTACCTCTCGTGCCACGCCCTCGCTAACGGGTCCATCTTCTCCATGTCGGCCATCAAGATCTTGGATTGTTGAGACATCTTGGCCAGTGAAAGCTGCATCGCTTCGTTGGTGGCCTTCATGGCAGCGGTGTGAGCTTCCATCTTCGCCGCCTCCACCTTCTACCTATCCAACTCGATCTTCATGTCTTACTTGTCTAGTATTGCCTTTCACACGACGATGGCCCTATCCGCCGCTTCCTATTCTCCATTGAGAAGGAGGATATCATCTTCTTGAGGGAGGCGTCCATGGCGGCCAATGCCGGCGCCGCATTCCTCTCGGTCTTGGCCTTCTTGTTTCCAATGGGGCGCCCGGTGGAGGCGTCGGCTGGATCGACCGGCCCATCTTCCCCGTCCTTGTTGAGAGTGTGGCGGATGTCGTCCCATTTCTTGCAACCTTGTAGTTTGTTGAAGCAAATGCATGAAGGGGGAATCTTTGTCCTCATGTTGGTGCTTGTACATCTTGAGGGCGTCGAGCATCTAGCAATGCATGATACAGTAACAAGATATAGAAGAAGATGGATCATCAAATAGATACACTATGATGTATTATAGAATAGACATCACCAAATGGACATAGATCATACCCAATCCACCATCGTCTTGCCGCTCTCCTTCTGGCCCTTAATCTTCTCATAGTAGCCATGGAACTTGCTACACGCCGCCTTGGTGATGTTCCAACGGTGGGAGGGTCGCACTCGTTATGGATCATGTTGATGGTGGCGTACTCACCATAGTTCTTATTCTCGTTGTATGAATCAATGATGTGCTTGTAGTACTTGCTGGAGGATTGGTTGGCACTGGTGATGAGGCAAAAGCTCACTTGCTTCAACGCGTCGATGAGGCATTCATCCTCCAAATACCTCCACCTAGGACCACGAGTGCCGCCGGTCCGTATGTTCGTCGTCGTCATGGTCACGCCGGTGTCGACGTCGATCAGCTCCTCCTAGACCTCCTCCTCCTCACCTTCATCCTCATCGGCCTCTTCTTCATACTCGTCGACGGGGGGTTCGTAGGCGTGGCCATCGCGTATGAAGCCGGTGAGGATCTCATCCCCGGCGGCAATCTACGCAACAAGTTACCTACTTTGAGTCGCCGACGGTGTCTACGATGCACATAACACATAAAAAGAAAGGAAACTCACCTCGTCGTCGCCCATGGACACGCCGGAAGCGCTGCCGAACACCTGGTGGGCCCTCCTGCTCTCGTCGGTGAAGAGGTGGCGGGGAAGGCCGGTGTCGTCTTTCACGTGGCCGTCGGTGCTTCCAGGCCGCCGCAGGTCAGGCGACGAGTTCAGGTCCATGCCCAACCGAAAGGCGTTGCTGCCCCTTGGCGCCGAATCCGGCTAGGACTGCGCGTTGGGGTCGAAGGTCGTGTCGTTGTCGGCGCACTCGGGGGAGTAGCGGGCGCGGCCATCTAACTGCGATAGGCGCATCTGCGAGAGCGATGGCCCCTCCGCGTAGTACCCTGGCGACAAGGGTGAGCTCGAGAAGTTGCAGTCGGCGGGTAGCTGGCTCCCTTCGGGCTGGCCGCCGCCCAAGCTGAGGCACACTTCAGCAGCAGACGCCCCGTTCGCGGCTTCAAGAGCGGCGAGGCGGCGCCTTCTGCGGTCGGCCGTCGCGAAGGAGCAGCGGCGTTTCTAGTTTTATAAAGCTTGGCACTAGGAACGTAGCTTTAAAAAAGGGTCGTAATTTGGACACTTGGTCCAAAGATATTTCGAACGGGTCATGATTTGGACGCTCGGTCCAAAGATATTTTGAATCTATAAAAAACAAGAGAAAACCCACCCGCGCTACAAGTGGTGCAAAGCCAAACAAAAATATACTCTCTCCGATTTAAATTAATTGACTCAACTTTATGTAAATATAGATGTATCTAGACATGTTTGTTGACTAGATGTTGAATTAAGTCAATTAAATAATATGAATCAGAGAAGTATAAATATTTATAAAGGAGTTGTAAGATTCATATAAACTATTTCAAATACTTCCATGATATTGGATTTATACTCATATTGCAAGAGGAAATGCATAGCAAAAGTTGCCGAAATCGTTAAAAAAAGGCCGACCTTCGCGAAGGGAAGGCAACTCGCTCCGCACGCAACAAGTGGCGCGCTGTGGCGCCAGAAAATCCCTGGGAAGTGCTCTCCCTGCTCGCCACGTATCGCAAGGGGAAGCAAGGTGGGGATGGGGGAGGAGAGAGAAGACTGGGTTGTGTCAGTTTTTCCCTTTTTCTTGTAGATTCGTTTTTTCAAAATGAAATATCTTGAGAACCGTAAGTCCAAATTGTGAACCGTTTTCACTTTTGAGATCCTCGCGTCGAGATCTTCAAAACTAGATCCCATATTGATAGGTTTGGAGATACTTTTTTTTCGTACTTCCAATAATATTATGATTGTACCTGTGGTGTGTACCTAACTGTACTCGTGTTTCAACTGATAAGTACTTCTGTTTTTAGTGTATTTGGTGCAATTTTTTCCTTTACTCGCTAACTGTACTTGCCCGTGTGCGGGACTATACCTGTACTTACGCGCGACTGTACCTGCTCGTGTGCGCCACTGTACTTCTGTACATGTACTTGCTCGTGTTCACGACTGTACCTGCTCGTATGCGCGTTTGTACCTGCTCGTCTGCGTGACTGTAGTTGTACTCGCTCGTGTGTTCAACTGTACTCGTGTGTTGTGCGTGTACCTGCTCATGTACACGGCTGTACCTCCTCGTGCGCGTGACTGTACCTGTACTCGCATGTGTATTCAACTGTACTCGTGTGTTGTGCGTGACTGTACCTGCTCGTGTGCACGACTGTACCTCCTCGTGTATGTGACTGTACTTTGCACAACTGTACCTGTCTCATATGCGCGACTGTACTCGTGTAGTGCACGTAACTGTACTCACGTGTTGTATGTACACTAGTAGGAAAACCCTTATAGGCAAAGCTTAGTTTTGTGGCGCACCACTAAAAATGCGCCACAGAATATTGTTTTGTGGCGCACCATACTGGGTGCGCCACAGAAATAGCTTAATTTTGTGGCGCACTACGAACGCTGCGCCACAAAAACTTGGTGGGGCCCACATCCTGTCACGCCCAACCATTGGTCTTACCTTTTCTACGGCGCACTGCACACGGTGCGCCACGGAAGCATGCGTGTTACGTAGGCGCACGCGGCCTCGGTGCGCCACGAAGTCTTGTTTTCCGTGGCGCACTTGTGCGGATGCGCCACGAAATAACGTGTCTATATCAAGGCCGTACCCCTCCCTCGCCGGGCGGTTCCTCTCCCTCTCTCCCCTCTCTCCCCGCGCCGCCGCCTTCCATGGCGAGCGCTGCCGTCCGCTGTCGCCGCCGCCGCCGCCTTCCTCCGCGAGGGCGGATGCCGCCACGCTCCACCCATCCCCGCCACCAGCAGCACAAGCCGCTGCGGCGTGGAGGAGGAGGGGCGGCGCGGCGTCAAGGTGGAGGAGCCGCCGCCGCGTCAAGGTGGAGGAGCCGCCGCGACCTCCACCCCTGCCGTCGTCGTCGGTGAGCTCCTCCACGACTCTCCAAATCGTCGGTGAGCTCCCTCCCTCCCCTCCCTCTTCCTCCCCGCGCGAGCACAACGTGCTCGACGAAATGCTCGCTCGGTTGGTTAATCTTGATGCTACTTGGTGGGCTTAGTCTGTTAATCTTGATGCATTGCTTGCTAGTGATGCTTAGCTGTTAATCTTGATGCTCTCTGGTTCATTTGTTGGCTCTGGATGCATTGCTTGCTAGTGATGCATTGCTGCTCGGTTGGTTCATTTGATGCTACACTTGGTTCATTTGTTGTGCTCGGTGAGGTTAGCTGTTAATCTTGATGGCTTATTACTACTTGGTTCATTTGTTGTGCTCGGTGAGGTTAGCTGTTAACAATTTTCTTGATGGGTTCATAGGAATTTGATGCTCTTGTTCATTTAAATGCTTGTTGTGCTCGGTGAGGTTAGCTGGTTCATAGGAATTTAAATGCATGAAATGCTACTGGTGGGCTTGTATACATACATATTTATAGTTGCTCTTGGTTGGCCTGGGATTAGTTTTCTGGACCCCAAGTAATTCTCTGTTGGGATTAGTTTTCTGGACCCCAAGTAATTCAAGTTTCAATGTTGGTTACTTTTCCTCTAGTGCAAGAAATGGTTGAGCAGATGTTTATCCACTGTTGGCCTTTATTCTTGGGTAGCTCAAAGTGTCATGCACTTACTGGATCATCAAATGTTTCCCTTAATTTGTCCCTGGTTGCCTCCTTAATTGATGCCTTATGATCCAAATTACTATATTATTGGATTGAGTGATATGGCTACTGCTTGTTTGCTCTCCAAATGCTTTATATGTGTATTTGACCATGCTTATGATGGATTTCTTTTAAGGACTCTAGCTAGATTAGAGGGGAAAAAGTTGCTGCTTTGTTGCCCTTTGTCCCTGGTTGCCTCCTTAATTGATGCCTTATGATCCAAATGACTATATTATTGGATTGAGTGATATGGCTACTCGCTTGTTTGCTCTCCAAATGCTTTATATGTGTATTTGACCATGCTTATGATGGATTTCTTTTAAGGACTCTAGCTAGATTAGAGGGGAAAAAGTTGCTTGCTTTGTTGCCCTTTGTCCCACAGTTGCCTCCTTAATTGATGCCTTATGATCCAAATGACTATATTATTGGATTGAGTGATATGGCTCTTGCTTGTTTGCTCTCCAAATGCTTTATATGTGTATTTGACCATGCTTATGATGGATTTCTTTTAAGGACTCTAGCTAGATTAGAGGGGAAAAAGTTGCTGCTTTGTTGCCCTTTGTCCCTGGTTGCCTCCTTAATTGATGCCTTATGATCCAAATGACTATATTATTGGATTGAGTGATATGGCTACTGCTTGTTTGCTCTCCAAATGCTTTATATGTGTATTTGACCATGCTTATGATGGATTTCTTTTAAGGACTCTAGCTAGATTAGAGGGGAAAAAGTTGCTGCTTTGTTGCCCTTTGTCCCTGGTTGCCTCCTTAATTGATGCCTTATGATCCAAATGACCCAAGTCCCTTGCATGATCCCATTTGTCCCTAATGTTGCTTAAGATGAATAAATTCCCTCTAATCACCATTTGGAGATCAAGACTAGTTCTTGATTTCCATTAGCTAGACTCCAATATTAAAAATGTCTCCCAAATATGGAGACAAACATTTTAACATTACCCCAAGTGATTTACTTGTCGATGATTAGATGGTTGGTCGATCACTCGTACACTCGGGGGTGGAGCAAGTGAGGCTTGGTGTGATGGCACAAATATCAATATCTTGTGCATCCTACCTGGCCTCACTTACTCCATCCCTGGATGTTAATATTTGTTTCGACCAACAAAGTATGAGGCATTCCATTTAGTTCATACCACTTGGCTCTTTCTTCCATTTTAGTGCCGATGATTAGAATGTTCGGTCAGTCTGTACACTCCGGGGTGTCGCTAGTGAGCCTGGTGTGATGGCACAAATATCAATCTCTTGTGCATCCTACCTGGCCTCACTAACGCCATCCCGGGATGTTCATATTTGTTTCGACCAACAAAGTATGAGGCATATGATATCTAGTTGAGATACCACTTGGCTCTTTCTTCCATTTTAGTGCCGATGATTAGAATGTTTGGTCACCTATACGCCGCAATATACTTTGTAGACGAGCCCCCCTTTCCCTGGCCACCGTTCCGTGAACGAGTCCTTGACGAGACAACTAAGCCGACATGCCTCTCCGGCGCGGCACCACTTTTCTTCTCTCGCCGTCCAGTACGTGAACGAGTCCTTGATGCCAAGACGGTGCCAGCCTCCCTAGCATCATGCCGACCCCTGTTGTCGCGCTTCAGGCCGTGTCGATCACACGGCTTGAAGCGCGGCAACACGGCCCGGCATAATGCTGGGCAGGCCGGCACGGTCTTTGCATCAAGGACTCGTTCACTGGACAGCGAGGGCTCGGCGTGGTTCTGCGCCGGAGATGCAGATCGGCGTTGTTGTGTCGTCAAGCACCCGTTGACGGAACGCCGACCGGGAAAGGGGCCCTTACGCAAAGTATACGGCGGTGTATACTGCAACTATGGTTTCCGACCATAGTATTTGTGTTGACCAACAATGTATGAGGCACATATTCTATTTTGTCATTCCATTTGCTTTGAGATTTTCAAAATGCCGATGATTAAAATGTTTGGTCACCGTACACTTGGGGGTGGCGTAAGTGAGCCTGGTAAGATAGCACAAATATCAATCTCTTGTGCATCCTACCCGGCCTCGCTTACACCATCCCTAAATGTTAATATTTGTGTTGACCAACAATGTATGAGGCACTTATTCCATTTTGTCATTCCATTTGCTTTGAGATTTTCAAAATGCCGATGATTAAAATGTTTGGTCACCGTACACTTGGGGGTGGCGTAAGTGAGCCTGGTAAGATAGCACAAATATCAATCTCTTGTGCATCGGACTTGGCCTCACTGACGCCATCTCTAAATGTTAATATTTGTGTTGACCAACAATGTATGAGGCACTTATTCCATTTTGTCATTCCATTTGCTTTGAGATTTTCAAAATGCCGATGATTAAAATGTTTGGTCACCGTACACTTGGGGGTGGCGTAAGTGAGCCTGGTAAGATAGCACAAATATCAATCTCTTGTGCATCGGACTTGGCCTCACCGACGCCATCCCTAAATGTTAATATTTGTGTTGACCAACAATGTATGAGGCACTTATTCCATTTTGTCATTCCATTTGCTTTGAGATTTTCAAAATGCCGATGATTAAAATGTTTGGTCACCGTACACTCGGGGCGGCGTAAGTGAGTCTGGTAAGATAGCACAAATATCAATCTCTTGTGCATCGGACTTGGTCACTTACACCGTCCCTGAATGTTAATATTTGTGTTGACCAACAATGTATGAGGCATTTACTCCATTTCTCTTGTGCATCGGACTTGTTGGTCTCACTTTCTTCCATTTTCATCATAGTAGGAACTGGATGAAGGACCCCGATGCAAGCGAGTCTGGTGGGTAGAGATGACGGAGCAAAGGAGGAACCGGATGAAGACTACTTTGTATCTCGAAATTGTGAATTTTGTATGAATTAAGAGTTGTATGCAAAACATTTGACACTTGCCACTATATATGTATCTCGATCGGGCTCTAAGTAATGTGATGATGATGTCTATGTTATATCTGTGCAATGTACATGATATTTATATTATATCCGAATGTTGCTGTATATAACCTCGTGTATCCGTATTGTGTATCCGTATTGCCGTGTATAAACTGCATATGTATAGCAAGGCAGCACAAAATTGTGTATAATACAAGCAAATTCCGTGGCGCACTTAGAACCAATTCGTGGCGCACTCCTTTCTACGTGGCGCACCTAACAACAAGTGCGCCTACGAAACCTTAATTCTGTGGCGCACGGCCAGGTGCGCCACAGAAAGCTTATTTTTGTGGCGACGTTTCTGTGGCGCACCCTCCATGCGCCACAGAATCGAATTTTCGTGCGCCACTGATGAGGCTTTTCCTACTAGTGGTAACTGTACTCGAGTCAACCTTGGTGAGAGAAATATTATTGTGTGCTTAGGAAAAGAAAAATCTAATGAAGTATACGCATGCATGAGGGACGATGTGTGCTTACACACGTACATGCGCTAGTGGAGCTGGCCTCGTTAGTAGCTAGGTGTGCATGGCTGTATGCGCGGGTGTAACTCGTGGAGGATACTCGCTCGGTACGCGCTGACGTGCTTCCTCGCGGGCGTGCGGAGGGCGCGCGGGCGTACTCGTTCCGGGAGCGCGCGGGCGCAGTAATCGCGGGACGCAGACACGTGTCGTTCTATCCTACAAAGTTTGGGTTAATTTTTCCCTTTACGAAGGTTGGTCTTTAGGGCATCTCCAACCGGCTGACCCAAACGGACGCGCTGGGCCATCCGTTTTGGGCCGTTTGCGTGGCCGGCCGGACACGCGGACAGCGCCCCGCGTCCGCGTGTCCGTTTGGGTCGCACGCTGCGCCCAACGCAGAGGCCACCCATTTGGCCATTTGGCGTATTTCTTTGGGAAATAGGCCATCTGGCCACACATACTTATAGAATAATATCAAATAGCATAAAATAATATCAAATAAAATGTTGCATGATGAAGAAATAAAATGTGCCATAGTTTGAACAAATATAAAAATTACAAATTGAGATTGTCAACTCAATTTGGACGCTCTAGGATCTCCTTCTGCCTCTTCTCGAACCAAGCTCTCTTCGCCTCGCTCATGTTGGTCAAGTCGGCGTTCATGATCAGGTTGTCCTCGGCTTGGCGTTTGAGCTCAACTTCCTTCGCCTTCAACTCCACCTCTTGGGCCCTTGCCGATCTTTGTGAGCTCAATTTCTCTCTCTTTGAGCTCAATTTCTCTAGCTTTGGTCTTGGTCTTGACCTCTTCAATCTTAAGCTTCTTCTTTTGGACATCGAAGTAGTTCTTCCTGTCCACATCTTTCTCCCGGCGCCTTCTCTCATCCCTCTTGTCCGTGGACACCTCTCTATCGGCATGCAGCTCCTTCAAAGTGCCAAACAATAACATGGACGAGGCATCACGCTTCAAGTTGGCTTTGGTTGCCTTGTGGCCGCGAGGACGACTTGCACGAGAAGCGGAGCTACCGCAAGGCTGGCCACCATCAAGGTCAATGATCGTCGGATCTTTGGCGGTCTTGTTGCCAGTCAAGGTCGCCATGTACCCCTCGTACCCCTCCTGGAACTTGGGGGTGCCTTGGAGTATCTTCCAACAATGAGGGAAGGCAAAGGTCTTTTCTCCATTGGCCGATTTGTACCAATCCAAAGCTTGCCACACCTAGAGCAAAGCGAGACAAGAACGATAAACATATGTGCAAACGTTGGATGAATATGTTGAGGTTAAGAATCATACCAAGTCCTTCATGCCAATGCCGCTAACGGGTAGCCGCTTCACGTGATCATACGCCGCCTGGAATTTGTTGCATTCCGTTTGAATTGTTCCCCACCTCTTTTGGAGCGATATGTCGCTGCGGTCGCTCTCAAATGGCTCCAGTCCGTATTTGCGATGCTCATGAAAGTATTCATAGATCCGGCGCCGGAATGCGGTCCCCTTCGCTCGGCACCCGTCAATGCATCTTGCCCGATGGTCAACCATCCATCGACGAGCACCTTATCCTCCTTCTCCGTGTAGTTGCTGGTTCTTTTGCTTACGCGGCGACCTCGAGCTTGTGCAGCTGCGGCTTGCGTCAACTCCTGAGCGAACAACGGCTCCTCCTCGATGTTAATGCTGCGGGGACAGGCAGTGCTGTCCTGTTGTGTGTCAACGGGAGGTGGCTGGGGAGCCTGCTCGGTCCAAGCAGAGGGCATGGTGGTCGGCATTGGCTGCGTGTACATCGGAGGGGCCTGCACGGTCGACGGTGCCTGCACGGTGGACGGTGCCTACACGGTGGACAAATCGTCGAGCAGGTTCCGTGCGCCGGCCATCGCTGCTGCTCCCATGTGCTTGGGGCCTTTGGAGTTCGCCGGCGCACGGTTCAGGTCAATGGACGAAGGAGACGGCCCCGTGAACGACTCGCCCACCTCCGGTGACCCATCCCGTGACGGGTACGCGTACCGCGCCGACTGCGTCCCCAATTCGTGCGCGCCGGGCGTGTACCCAAACGGGGCAGTCGGCAGGGATGTTGACCTTGGAGGAAGGGGCCGGGTCACGGACGAGGCCGAGCTCCCCCCCGAGGCCGTGCCGGCGCCCGGGAGGATCAAGTGCTGAGCGAGCGCTGCGTGGCCATAAAAGAGCATGGCATGCTCTTGCATGACGTCCGCCTTCGCCTCCGTCTTGAGTTGGAGAAGCTGCTCCGCCGCCCGCTGCCGCTCCTCCGCGGCAGCGATATCCCTCTTCCGTTGGTCGAGCGCCCTGCGGCGGTCGGCCCTCTTCTTGCTCTCGATCTTCCTCTGCTCCGCGGTGAGGTCGGCCTTCGCCTTCTTCGTCGTCGGCCCGGGCTCCACGACCACCGGCCCGTCCGGTTGAGGAGCCTCCGCCAAGGGAGGACCGGCAACGGCCGCGACCTCGTGCCTCGTCTCCGATGGTGGCGGTGGCGGCGGCGGTCGCTTCGTCGGCCATCTCTAGGTTTTGGGAGTGGAGTGGACCGGGTGTGTTTTGGGAGATAGACAGGGCGGGCCGGGGGCGGACAAGGGGAGGACGCGAGCGACCAGCATCCGGCGTCCGCGGCCACGCAAACTCGTCCCAGATTTGGGCCGGGTTTGGGTCGTCCCGGACGCCGCGGCCATCCGTTTTAGGGATGGGTCCGCGCGCTGGGCCACGTTTTTGTCCGGTTCGACCCATCCGGACGCGCGGGCGCGGTTTGGGTCGCCCCGTTGGAGATGCCCTTAGGTAGTGATACCCAAAAGTTGCAAGTTCAAAACGATGGCATGTCAAAGTCCAAACGGGCCGAAACCACGGCGTCTTCAGCAGTCTAAAGCTGCCAACGGTTGAGCCCATGGGCTTTTCCGTAGAAGATACGTATGCCTATGCCGAAGTCCTGTGGCAGGCCGAACTATTAGAGTCTATGTATGTATATCTGACGTCCTGAGCTGAGGGAAAATGGCCCAAGCTTTATTTGCGTAGACTACAGCCTACAGGCTCCTTCCACTCAAGTGTTTTCTTGGAAAAAAATATGCACCCTAGCTTGCTTGCCTGCCGCTATACGCTCACCAAGACACATGAAGTAGTGCTACGAGCAAAAAGTCAGACCACTTGGCCACCCTGAAATAATCTATCAAGTAAAACATTCGCTAATGCGACAACGGGAGGCAGGGAGACAAGTAGATCGACAGCATCGCAAGGGTACGCGCGACAGGTTCCGGTCGTGATCACCACCAAAGTCGGCAGAGCCCCACGCAACACGTTAAATATATACATTTGTATGTTATCATCATGGTGAATTGGCGATAGTCGATCGACGCGACTGCACACTCGTAGTATGCCCTGTGTGTGATCTCGCTTTTGCGCTCTTTCGGTGTCAACTACGGATGGAGATATCGATTCCTCTCGACGCGTCCCTGTCGTGAATGTGCCGCTGCTTAGCTCAAAATTCCTAGGCGCCGTCCGTTTCAGTTTCCGTGATGCAGCTACGCTAGCGGTCTCGTCCCTCAGCTCTAGCTCGGCTACCTGACGAGATCCGATCCCTGCACTTGACCTCTTGTTCCGTTCCTCAAATTCTCAGTCCTGGGAAGTGAGGTAGGCAGGATACGAGCTGACTCATAGGCTCTCGTTAGTCAGCTAACTAATGTACTTTTGGGTGAGCAAAGTCTCCGGCGATTAATTAACGGCCGGCTAATTGAGTAGGCTTTGTCGGAGTACATAATTGGACTTGGCATTACTATAGATATTGTAATGCCTATGCTACTATGCAGCATCTCCTCCTCTAGAGTATACTGCTGACTGGTAAGATCCATGCGTGCTGACGTCCCATGCTTCGGATGTAACCACCCAAAGCTTCTAGAAGGTAGACAACTTCAGTCATTCTCAGAAGACCTGCATCTGTCTCTACTGTCTAATACTACTAGGAAATGTCTGCAAAACGTACTCCTACTAGACTAGTGGAGTAGTAAACCACTACATACATTTCCTATATGAGGTAAGCCATGTATATATTCCTCTCGGTATCATGGCTACAAGCCTATAAGAGCTAGCTAGATTGTGTTTTAGCGCATTCAGTGGACTGCAAGAGCTAATCACGAGCAATGATCAGGCACGCATATAGCTTCACTGGAAACAAAAAAAAAACGTCATCTAGGGGCAAGAAGTAATCAGGAGCGATGATCATGCATAGTACTACTTTAGTGGAAACACACGAAACTTCACCTAGAAGAAGAGAGGAGAACATGAGAAATCTGTACCCATTTGGTGTACTGCACAGCGACACTCTACATGCAGGAACAGTGTCCCTCTATTGACAATTTGTTTCCTTGCACCTTGTCCGCGGATCGAAGATGCCGAATGCATATAACTTTACAGCAAAACAAACTATCGGGACTTGAATGATTTGGATAGGAAAAAATTTAGGATTAAATTTTACAGGATATTTATTCTACGGTGGTTGTTTGATTTGTAGAATTGATTCTCATAGGAACTTTTCCTAAAGATTCATTTGAACTAGATTTCAAAAAATCTAACATCCACCCGTATGAATTTCAATAGGATTTAAGTGGGCGCTGATATTGCAATCTTATGTTTTTCCAAATTTTTATGTTTTTTTCTATCCTACAAATCAAACAAGCCAACCATTTGGTCCGAGCGTGTCCGAATGGGTTGCCGCGAACAAAAGACGTGGCCCAACGCATTGGTTGTCCTTCTTTTGTCAACGCGGACCCAATTTCGTCCCAACTCAGGGATGGCTTTGCATCCATGCGGACGTGGGCCATGTCCTCCTTTGGTCTTCCCCTTGTCTAGCTAGTCGGTGAACTAGCATCAGCCCACTCCACGGGCCACGGCACTCCCCATCCACCCTAGGCACACCAAGGCCAAAGCAAGCTTAGGCCACCATAGAGAAACAACGCGAGCAGGAAGCGGTGGACGTGTTTGTTGGTAGCATGGGTTCTTTTTTGGGCTCCCGGATGCAGATCATAGGGAAGAACCTGTCCAAAATGAGCTTCGGGACATGTATTACACTTCCTTTGGTGGTCTAGGTTGCATTACTAGGGCCAAAAGCCTACTTGTGCTTGATTGATGCAGGCAAGGCCAAATGGCTATGGCAATGCAACATTGGTTGTTTGTAGCATCCTGGCAATGATTCCGGACACCTCTTTCCTCTACTAGTGAACTTACCATAGTACATCATCATCGCACACAAGCAAGCTAGCCGTCGTCATTTGATCAATATGTACTACGAATGCTTACCTAAATCATGTCCCTAGCTAAATAATACTCGCGCAGCACGACTACAGCATGGGTCGGCGCCGCAGGGGATGCTGAGGCACCCCCACTACATCTTGTGGAAGGAGAATAGGGCGGTGTTGCCACTGCCACTGAACAAGAATGAGAAGAAAGTGGCGGTCTACCTCCGGCACCATGTGGTACTCCGTGTTCCCGACAACCCGGTAGACTTGTTGTGCCGCACGAAGGTGTTGGCGGTGTCCATGAAAATCATGCCAGCCAACGATGAAGAATATTGTGGTGGTTGGCGATGGAGAGTGGCATCGCCAGCGACGTTAACAATGTCGTTCTCCTTCTGGGACGAGGATGCCAACAGCGGCGACGATGGCGATGCCCGGACATACAATGGCCTGGCCTTGGACTAGAGTGTGTTCGATAGGCTCCATTTGAGTTAGATTTTTCTAAATTTGTTCAAATCAAAATTTACTAGAACTAGGTTAAATGAAAACCCTCGTAGTTTCAAATTTGTATATTTTGAGGGATCAATTTGGGGCCATAGGTATTGGGTGAGTAGGGAGACGACCCCCAACCCCATTACCCCAAGCCGCACAACTTTGACGCCATTTTGGAAGGCGGCAAGGCGAGGAATCAAAATCCGGCATAGTTTCGCCGAGTGGGCAGCGCAAGGATTAGCTTGGGCCATGCGTCATTTGTGGAGAAAATACCCAAACGCGGGCCGGCCACGCATCTACTACTATACTCTGATTCGAAAACGATGCTTCGGAGTTTGGTATACTACAGTACGTACGTGGAGTTGATGCCGCTGTCACGTCGAAGTCAGAGCATAGAATGTCCCACACGCCCACGCGGGCTGGCTCTCTCGCGGCGTAGATGCGGCAGGCAGGCAGGCGCTGCCGAAGCCCGGCCGGGCGACTCGGCGTCGCTGCTCACCAGCTAGCTCGCTAGGCACGGCCACGCCTCCCGAGGGACCGTCGGACGAACAGACGAGCGCAGCCGCACGCCGCACGCGCGTGTCCCCCATCCCCATGCAACGGGCATTAAACAGCGGCGGCGCCCGGACCGATACGCGCCGACGCGGCGCATGTTGGGCAGCCACTCGCGTCCGTCCCCCACGTCGCCACAGTGAGGTTCGTCGGGATCGGAGGAGCGCTCCTTCATTCCGGCGATCGATCGATCCCACGCGGGCGGTGCACGCGCCCCGGCGCCCCGCTCGCTCGTGGGCGGGCGCGGCGTGCCCTGCCGCTCTGCGTGCGGCGCAGGTCCGGAAGGAAGGAGAAGGATGGGGGCCCGCAGACAGAAAGAGACCCGACCGGAGGCGCGCACAGTGAGTAAAGAAAGACAAGGCAGCGTCAGGGGTGGTGCCGCGAGAGAGCAGAAAGCGGACGACGGATGGAGGCCGGAGGGGGGTCAACTCGGGGCGGACCGGCAGGTACAGCGGCGCACGGCTCGAGGCGCTTCCCTTCCGCTGCCGCTTCGCTTCATTATTGGGGGCCCGGACGGACTTTCGCAGCAGTCACTCGCCCGCTGCCGCTGCAGTGCAGGCGCAGCGCAGCGCAGCGCGGCTTCGGATCCTGTTCCCGATCCATCCATCGGGGCTTTACCTTCCCCTTCTGTCGCTACAGTACAATGTCTCTGCTGTGACTCACAATCCTTTGCGTGCTCTTCAGCCCGAGTCATGTGTCCATGCCGGCATGCCCATCGGCACAGCGGTCTCAGGGCATCTCCAGCGGCGCGACGCAAATGGTCGCTGAGCGACCGTTTTCGTCCGCCGTGACCGGAAATGCGTCTGGGCCCTGCTCCAGCGGGGCGACGCAAAGTGACCGGCCCGTCCGCGGAGACGCAAACCTGGCCCAAATATGCGCCAGGTTTGCGTCTCCGTGGACGCTCGGCGGTCGCGGAAAATGTCCGCGTTGGATACATCCGGGCCCGGTCGGCAGTGACTAGATAAGCAAAATATTTTTTCATTACTATTGATTGGCCAAAAGGACCATCTTTACAGAGATGGTTAGTCGAGTTAACCTAAAACTACAACGGCCGTACCTACTCGCCGTCGCGCGGCCTACACCGGCCTCGGTTACTCGCAGTCGCACGCCCTACTACTGGCCGCCGGATGGGCCGGCGCCGTCGTCGAAGCGGGAGCGGTTCTTGCACTCCGCGCGGCGCGCACGGCGGCGAACGGACATCTCGTCTGCCACAGCGCCGTCACCGTCGCAAAGGCAACCTTCCTAGCCGCCGCCTCCGCCGTCGCCCGGGCCTCCTCCTCTGCCGCCGCCTGGACCGCCACCGCCCGGGCCTCCTCCTCCGCCGCCGCCGCGTCCTCCTCCGCCGCCACCGCCGCCTGGATCGCCGCCACGTCGGCGACGAAGCGGGCCCTGTCCCTAGCCGCCGCCGCCACAGCTTCGTCCCTGGCGGCGATGGCGACCTCCAGCTCCCGGTTCTCCTGCTCGACCCGCGCGGGAGAACGGCCCCTACGCCGGAGCGAGTCCAGGTCGGAGCACATTAACCCCCTAGCCATGGCCGGCCGCATAGCCGGCGGCTTCCTCCTCCGCCACCAAAGCCTCGGCGGCGCCGGGCGTCCCCTGCCAGGGACTCGAAGGACGCGAGCAGAACCCGCTGCTCACCGGCGCACTCGAAGTGCCTGGGCACGGGGGGGTCGTCGTCCGCGATGTCGTGGATGACGGCGTCGGCCGGAGGGGCCGCGAGGGCCGCCCGCGCCTCCGCGAGCTCGGCCCTGGCGTCGGCGAGCTCGGCCATGGCGTTGGCGATCTCCGCCCTGGTCGCCGCGAGGCGCCCTTCCCGCGCGCTCCGCCGCCTCCGCCTCCACCTCCGCGACCTCCGAGGTCCGAGCCGCTGGGCCTCAACGCCGGCGGCGGCTACCTCGTCCTCCTCCTCCTCCGGGTGGAGCCGGCGGCAAATGTCAACAACTTGCTCCCAACTCATGTGGTCCGCCATGGATGGATGGTAGTGTGAGGTGTGCCCGTCGCACCCGGCGGTGTCCACCGTATATAGCCATGGCGGGGCGGGAAACGGCGTTGGCGCGCAGGGCGTTTCCCGCGCGCACGAAACGCCGGCGAAACTTGCGAATGTATTGGGCGCGCGCGGGAACGATCATCGTCGCGCGGGAACAGTTAATCGCCGGCGGCAGTCCTCGACGGGACGTAAAACGCCATTAGCGACCTTGACGCTGTCCCCGGATAAAATATGCGTCCGCACCGCTGGAGCTACCCCCGACGCAAACGGTCGCCCTGGGCCACAACGCGTCCGCGGGCCGACGCAAACGGATATTTCGGACGTCCGAAATGCGTCGCGCCGCTGGAGATGCCCTCAACTCCATCCGTGCCAGGTTTGTGTTGCGCAAGTCTGTCGGCACAGCGCTTCTATTCGAAAAGTGAGTATCTTCACCGGTGACCCCAAATCGGCCTTGCCGGGGGCGCCGATAGAACTGTATGGGAGGACGTTGGCACTGCATACTCTATTTAGGCTGTGATTTCCACACCGACGCTCCCTAAACAGGCTGGCTTGATAGAATTTTTTTTAAAGACAAACTAAACATGTTCTTATAATTTTATTTTCATCTCATTCAGGATCGAGAAATGAATAATATTTTAGGCTAAATTCGAGTAAAACATTATTCACTCCTCAATCCCGGATGACATGTGAAACATGCTTCATCTCTAGCCTACTACCTACTGGCCACCCGGCTCTATAGAGGTAGACAATCGGCCATTGCTCTCACCGATGCTCTCTCTGCTGCTCCTCCGTCGTCGATCCCCCGCTGCTCTCTCCGACACGAACATCAAGTAGGCTGCTCTATTCGCGGCCGCCGCCTCCTGACGCAGCTTCTTCTCTAGCTCCTCCCGCCGCCGACGGCACCTCCGTAGCCGCAGCCGCATCTCCACCAAGCGTTGCCGCTCTTAGATTTCATCCTGACGCTGCTGCTCCTCCCGCATTTCCTACCGCAACGCAAGCTGCTCCCACCCCTGCTGTCGGCGCACCTCCTAGCGGTGCTGCTGCTCCGCCTCCCGATGATGCCGCCCCACCTCCAGCATGTGCCCCTCGTTCGCGGCAAATGCTTCTACGGTCGCCGCCTCCTCCCACGCCACGTACTCTGTGAGCTACGGTCCTCCTCGGCGACTTCTACAGCCGCCTCTAGCCTCCTCCCACGCATCAAACGTTGGGGGTTTAGATTTTTCACTACTGAAGTGAGAGGCAGGGAAAGAGGGATAATATAGACCGGCGGCGAGGCGGGAAACCTCCCGCGCAACGTCGTGGCCGGAGAGTTTCCCGCCCGGCTTCATGGCGGGAGACCTCCCGCGTGACGCTCTGGCGTCACTAACAGGTGGCTCTCACGCCCAAAAAAAATCGTCCCGAGAGGCGCTGGCGCGCCTGTTTCGCGTCCTTCGCAAAGGGGTCAGCATGGGGTTGTCAGCGCTTTTACTGGGCTCGAAAAAGTGCTGGCGCTTTTCGAGGCGCGCCGGTGTGAGCCTATTTTCTATTAGGCTAGCCATAGTGCTAGTATCATAACTAGTATCATGTATATTGGTCTCACAAAAATGCTAATGTGATAGCTAATTAAGCGGGAGAGAGGAGATTAGAGTAACATATGTAGATACCGTATCATAGCTTAAACAACGAGAAAAATGTTTATGCTAAATAAATCTTGTACACAAATTTGCATTGAGATTCTAAAAAAACAATAAATATATCATGACTATAACACTACTCCACGATACTACCCACTATAGAGATAGTATCATGTAGTAGTATCATATGCGTGATACTACTACATGGTACTTAGGCTAGCCATAGTGCTAGTACCATGCACATTGATCCCACAAAATGCTGATGTGTCAACTAATTAAGGAGGAGAGAGGAGATTAGAGTAACATAGGTAGATACCGTATCATAGCGCAAACAACGAGAAAATTTAATGCTAAACAAATCTTGTACACAAATTTGCATTGAGATTCTAAAAAACATTATATATAGTATGACTATGATATTATTTCATGATATTACCCACTATAGAGATAATATCATGTAGTAGTATTATGTACATGCTACTTAACTAGTAAAACAAACCAACCATCTCCATTGTTAATATCTTACTTACAGTAACATCATTACACAAATGTGATTTCCATATTGAGATACACAAGTTATGATCCCTATCTAGCTAGTCTTCTGAGTTTTCTTCGTGTGTTTCCCTTTCTTCTGATTGCGACGCAACCATGGACAATCTTCATTATTTAACATGATGCTTGGGTCAGTTTTTACCTTGAAGGGTGGAATATCATCAAACTTATTATAATCTTCAGACATGTCTGTCTTGTCTTCTACTCCCACGATGTTGCTTTTTCCTGAAAGAACTATGTGGCGCTTTGGCTCATCGTATGATGTGTCCTCTTGCCTTTATTTTCTTTTTTTCGGTTTGGTAGACATGTCCTTCACATAAAAAACCTGAGCCACTTCACTGGCTAGGACGAATGGTTTCGGTGTCGTACCCTAGATTCTTGAGATCCACTGTAGTCATTTCGTACTGCGGGTCTACCTGTACCCCGTCTTTCAGGTTGAACCATTTGCACCTGAACAAAGGGACCTTGAAATTATGTCCATAGTCAAGTTCCCATATCTCCTCTATGTACCCATAATATGTGACCTTCTTCCCATTGTCCTCTTCTGCATCAAAGCAGACACCACTGCTTTGGTTGGTGCTCTTTTTATCTTGGACGAACGTGTAAAATGTATTCTCATTTATCTCGTACCCTTGAAAAGTCGATATAGTCAAAGATGGTTGCTTGGCCAACAAGTTTAGTTGTTCTTTATCAGTGACATTCATGAGACGTGTTTGCAACCAACCGCCGAAAGTCTTCATGTGTTCTTCATCAATCCAATCTTCACGTTGCTCCGGGTATTCAGAACGTAAGATATCCTTGTGTTCCACTATGTACGGAGCCACCAAGCTGGAATTATGTAGAACTGTGTAATGTGCTTGAGTGAAAGAATGTCCGTACATACACGTTGTTGCTTTCTTTCCTAGCGTGCCTTTTCCATGCAGTCTCCGCTCATAGCGCGATTCAGGAATACCGATCGGCTTAAGGTCAGGAATAAAGTCAACACAAAACTCAATCATCTCCTCTGTTCCATAGCCCTTCGAGATGCTTCCTTCTGGCCTAGCACGATTATGAACGTACTTCTTTAAGACTCCCATGAATCTCTCAAAGGGGAACATGTTGTGTAGAAATACAGGACCGAGAACGCCAATCTCTTCGACCAGGTGAACGAGGAGATGCGTCATAATATTGAAGAAGGATGGTGGGAACACCAACTCGAAGCTGACTAGACATTGCACCACATCCTTCTCTAAATTATGTAGAGTTAGTGGATTGATCACCTTCTGAGAAATTGCATTGAGGAACACACATAGCTTCACAATGGGTACTCGAACATTTTCCGGCAGAAGCCCCTTCAATGCAACCGGAAGTAATTGCGTCATAATCACGTGGCAGTCATGAGACTTTAGGTTTTAAATTTTTTTCTCTGACATGTTTATTATTCCCTTTATATTCGACGAGAAGCCAGACGAGACCTTGATGCTACTCAAGACTTCAAAAAGATCTCCTTCTCTTCTTTGGTAAGAGCGTAGCTAGCAGGACCTTGATACTTCTCTGGATTCAGGTTGTTTCCTTCATGGATACTTTGCTGGTCCTGCCGTGCATCCGGTGTATGTTTTGTTTTCCCATACACGCCCAAGAAGTTTAACAGGTTCACGCAAAGATTTTTCGTCACGTGCATCACGTCGATTGCAGAGTGAACATCTAGGAATTTCCAGTAGGGTAGCTCCCAAAATATAGAATTCTTCTTCCACATGGGTGCGTGTCCGTCAACGTCATGTGGAACAGATTGTCCGTCAGGACCCTTTCCAAAGATCACTTTTAAATCCTTGACCATATCATATATAACATCCCCAGTTGGGCGGGTAGGCTTCGTTCAGTTATCCGTCTCACCTCTGAAATGTTTTCCTCTCTTTCTTACGTGATGTTGTTTTGCAAGAAATCAACGATGCCCCAGGTACACATTCATGTTTCCCAAAAATATACTATCAGTCTCACCTAAACAGTGTGTGCATGCATTGTATCCCTTGTTTGACTGTCCTGAAATGTTACTAAGAGCAGGACAATCATTGATGGTTACAAACAACAACGCTTGTAGGTTAAATTCCTATTGTTCGTGCACATCCCACACAGGTACACCTTTTTCACGCCACAACTGTAAAAGTTCTTAAATCAATGGCCTCGGGTACACATCAATGTCGTTGCCGGGTTGTCTCGGCCCTTGGATGAGCACTGACATCATAATGAACTTCCACTGCATGCACAATCAAGGAGGAAGGTTATAGATATATAGAGTCACTGGCCAGGTGCTATGACTGGAGCTCTGCTCCCCGAAAGGATTAAAGCCATCTGTACTTAGACCAAATCTTAAGTTCCTTATGTCATCTGAAAATGACTTGAACTCTCTGTCAATTTTTCTCCACTGCGACCCGTCAGCGGGGTGTCTCAGCATCACATCTTTCTTACGGTCCTATTTGTGCCATCGCAACAACTTGGCATGCTCTTTGTTTTGGAACAAACGTTTCAACCATGGTATTATAGGAGCATACCACTTTACTTTCGCAGGAACCCTCTTCCTGGGGGTGGACTCGCCCTCAACATCGTCAGGGTCATCTCGCCTGATCTTATACCTCAATGCACTACTGATACGTCTCAAATGTATCTATAATTTCTTATGTTCCATGCTACTTTTATGATGATACTCACATGTTTTATACACATTATATGTCATATTTATGCATTTTCCGGAACTAACCTATTGACGAGATGCCGAAGGGCCAGTTGCTGTTTTTGGTTTCAGAAATCCTAGTAAGAAAATATTATCGGAATCGGACGAAATCAACGCCCAGCATCTTAGAATTCCACGAAGCTTCCAGAACACCGGAGGGGGGCCAGAGGGGAGCCACATGCCCACCACACAGGTGGCTGGCGCGGCCCAGGGGGGGCGCGCCCCCCTATTGTGTGGTGGCTCCGTAGCCCCTCCGACTCCGCCTCTTCGCCTATAAAAAGCTCCCTGACCTAAATCTTCGATACGAAAAAGCCACAGATTGACGAAACACCAGAAAACCTTCCAGAGCCGCTGCCATCGCGAAACTCCAATTCGGGGGGACAGAAGTCTTTGTTCCGGCACCCTGCCGGGACGGGGAATTTCCCCCGAAGTCATCTCCATCAACACCACCGCCATCTTCATCGCCATCGCTGTCTCCTATGATGAGGAGGGAGTAGTTCTCCCCCGAGGCTAAGGGCTGTACCGGTAGCTATGTGGTTAATCTCTCTCCCATGTACTTCAATACAATGATCTCATGAGTTGCTTTGCATGATTGAGATCCATATGATGAGCTTTGTAATCTAGATGTCGTTATGCTATTCAAGTGGATTTTACTTATGTGATCTCCGGAGACTCCTTGTCCCACGTGTGTAAAGGTGACGAGTGTGTGCACCGTGTGGGTCTCTTAGGCTATATTTCACGTAATACTTATTCACCGAGTTATGATTTGAGTTGGATGTCTCTATGAAATTGTGGTGTGTTAGTACCTCCTATGAATGCTCACAAGTGACAGCGTGGAGTGTTTATTAGTACTTGGGAATACATCTTTAAGGTTTGCCTACATGATGAATTAGAGTTCGTTATCTTGCCGTAGAGTAATTCGGAATAGCATAGTGAAGTGCTTATATTTATATTCAATTATGATTGCAATGTTGAGAGTGTCCACTAGTGAAAGTATAATCGCTAGGCCTTGTTTCTAAGCATCGAAACTCCGTTTATTTACTGTTCTGTTGCATGTTTACTCGCTGCCATATTTTATTCAGATTGCTATTACCACTCATATACATCCATACTACTTGTATTTCACTATCTCTTCGCCGAACTAGTGCACATATACATCTGACAAGTGTATTAGGTGTGTTGGGGACACAAGAGACTTCTTGTATCGTGATTGCAGGGTTGCTTGAGAGGGATATCTTTGACCTCTACCTCCCCGAGTTCGATAAACCTTGGGTGATTCACTTAAGGGAAACTTGATGCTGTTCTACAAACCTCTGCTCTTGGAGGCCCAACACTGTCTACAGGAATAGAAGCGTGCGTAGACATCAAGCTATTTTCTGGCGTCGTTGCCGGGGAGGTAAGGTAAAAGGCACTCATACTCCGGTCCCAGGTAACTAAGCTATTTTCTGGCGCCGTTGCCGGGGAGGTAAGGTAAAAGGTATTCACATTCTCCGACTACTAAGCTACCTAGCATTGTTGCCGGTGTGTGAGTGCTCGAAGCTATTTCCTTTAGATCCTGCAATTACATCTTTTTGTTTCTTGTTTTCACTAGTTAGGCATAATGGAAAACAATGAGCTTCTTATTCTATTTCCTGAGTTAAGACATGGATTGTTTGGTGCGAAAATTAAAAAACCTATGGAACCTTATTTGCATGCTAGTAGCAATGATATTAGTATGAACGCTTTGAACACCATTGTTGATAATGATATAGAAAGTTCTAAGCTTGGGGAAGCTGGTTTTGATGAGCATGATATTTTTAGTCCCCCAAGCATTGAGGAGAAAATTTTCTTTGATGATACCTTGCCTCCTATTTATGATGATTATAATGATAGTGGTCTTCTAGTGCCGCCTACTATGGAGGATAAATCTAATTATGATTACAATATGCCTCCTATATTTGATGATAGCTACTTTGTTGAATTTGCTCCCACTACAATTAATAAGAATGATTATGCTTATGTGGAGAGTAATGATACTTTTATGCATGTGAATAAGAATGCTTTATGTGATACTTATATTGTTGAGTTTGTTCATGATGCCACTTGAAAGTTATTATGAGAGAGGAAAATATGGTTTTAGAAGTTTTCATGTTACTAAAACACCTCTCTATATGCTGAAAATTTTGAAGTTACACTTGTTTTATCTTTCTATGCTTGTTGCATTATGCTTCATGAATTTGTTTATTTACAAGATTCCTATGCATAGGAAGTGGGTTAGACTTAAATTTGTTTCATACTTGCTTTTTGATGCTCTCTTTTGCTTCAACTCTCATCCTTATGAGTGCATCATTAAAACTGCTGAGCCCATCTTAATGGCTATAAAGAAAGAACTTCTTGGGAGATAACCCATGTCTTTATTTTACTACATCAATTTTGTTTTATATTTGAGTCTTGGAAGTTGTTACTACTGTAGCAACCTCTCCTTATCTTTATTTTATTGCATTGTTGTGCCAAGTAAAGTCTTTGATAGTAAAGTCAATACTAGATTTGGATTATCGCGTAGAAACAGCATTTCTTGCCGTCACGAATTTCAATATGCCTCTCTGTAGGTAACTCAGAAAAATCTGCCAATTTACGTGCGTGATCCTCGGATATGTGCGCAACTTTCATTCAATTTGAGATTTTTCATCTCGAGCAAGTCTCGGTGCCTCTAAAAAATTTGTCTTTACGAACTCGTTCTGTTTTAACAGCATTCTCGCCTTTCATTTCGCATTGCCTCTTTTGTCCGTGTTGGATGGATTTCTTTGTTCCATTAACTTTCGGTAGCTTTGGGCAATGTCCGAAGTGTTAAGAATGATTATGTCACCTCTGAACATGTGAATTTTTGATAATGCACTAACCCTCTAATGAGTTTGTTTTGAGTTTGGTGTGGAGGAAGTTTTCAAGGGTCAAGAGAGGAGGATGATACAATATGATCAAGAAGAGTGAAAATTCTAAGCTTGGGGATGCTCCCGTGGTTCATCCCCGCATATTTCAAGAAGACTCAAGCATCTAAGCTTGGGGATGCCCAAGGCATCCCCTTCTTCATCGACAAATTATCGAGTCACCTCTATCGAAACTATATTTTTACAATCTCACAGGCTAGCTGTAACAAAGGATTAGATGTATAGTGTGGATGATGATTGTTTGCGAGAAAACGATAGAACAAGTATTGCGGTAGATTGTATTCGATGTAAAAGAATGGACCGGGGTCCACGAGTTCACTAGAGGTGTCTCTCCCATAAGATAAATAGCATGTTGGGTGAACAAATTACGGTCGGGCAATTGACAAATAGAGAGGGCATGACAATGCACATACATGATATGATGAATATTGTGAGATTTAATTGGGCATTACGACAAAGTACATAGACCGCTATCCGGCATGCATCTATGCCTAAAAAGTCCACCTTCGGGTTATCATCCGAACCCCTTCCGGTATTAAGTTGCAAAACAACAGACAATTGCATTAAGTATGGTGCGTAATGTAATCAATAACTACATCCTCGGACATAGCATCAATGTTTTATCCCTAGTGGCAACGACACATCCACAACCTTAGAACTTTACGTCCATTGTCCCGAGTTTAATGGAGGCATGAACCCACTATCGAGCATAAATACTCCCTCTTGGAGTTAAGAGCAAAAACTTGGCGAGCCTCTACTAATAACGGAGAGCATGCAAGATCATAAACAACACATAGGTAATAGATTGATAATCAACATAACATAGTATTCTCTATCCATCGGATCCCGACAAACACAACATATAGAATTACGAGATAGATGATCTTGATCATGTTAGGCAGCTCACAAGATCCGACAATGAAGCACATGAGGAGAAGACAACCATCTAGCTACTTGCTATGGACCCATAGTCCGAGGGGTGAACTACTCACTCATCACTCCGGAGGCGACCATGGCGGTGAAGAGTCCTCGGGAGATGATTCCCCTCTCCGGCGGAGTGCGGGAGGTGATCTCGAGAATCCCCCGAGATGGGATTGGCGGCGGCGGCGTCTCGGTGAGGTTTTCCGTATCGTGGCTCTCGGTGCTGGGGGTTTCGCGACGAAGGCTTTAAGTAGGCGGAAGGGCACGCGGGGGCCACACGAGGGCCCCACACGCCGGGCGGCGCGGCCAAGGGCCGAGCCGCGCCGCCCTGTTGTGTCGGCGCCTCGTGGCCCCACTTCCTTTCCCCCTCGGTCTTCGGAAGCTTCGTGCAAAAATAGGACCACAGGCGTTGATTTCGTCCAATTCGAGAATATTTCCTTTGCTAGGATTTCTGAAACCAAAAACAGCAGAAAACGACAAGCTGGCTCTTCGGCATCTCGTTAATAGGTTAGTGCTGGGAAAATGCATAAATACGACATATAATGTGTATAAAACATGTAGATATCATCAATAATGTGGCATGGAACATAAGAAATTATCGATACGTCGGAGACGTATCAGCATCCCAAGCTTAGTTCCTGCTCGTCCCGAGCAGGTAAACGATAACAAAGATAATTTGCGGAGTGACATGCCATCATAACCTTGATCATACTATTGTAAGCATATGTAATGAATGCAGCGATCAAAACAATGGTAATGACATGAGTAAACAAATGAATCATAAAGCAAAGACTTTTCATGAATAGTACTTCAAGACAAGCATCAATAAGTCTTGCATAAGAGTTAACTCATAAAGCAATAAATCAAAGTAAAGGTATTGAAGCAACACAAAGGAAGATTAAGTTTCAGCGGTTGCTTTCAACTTATAACATGTATATCTCATGGATAATTGTCAACATAGAGTAATATAACAAGTGCAATATGCAAGTATGTAGGAATCAATGCAGGTTCACACAAGTGTTTGCTTCTTGAGGTGGAGAGAAATAGGTGAAGCTGACTCAACATAAAAGTAAAAGAAAGGTCCTTCACAAGAGGAAAGCATCGATTGCTATATTTGTGCTAGAGCTTTTATTTTGAAAACATGAAACAATTTTGTCAACGGTAGTAATAAAGCATATGTATCATGTAAATTATATCTTACAAGTTGCAAGCCTCATGCATAGTATACTAATAGTGCCCGCACCTTGTCCTAATTAGCTTGGACTACGGGATCATCGCAATACACATGTTTTAACCAAGTGTCACAAAGGGGTACCTCCATGCCGCATGTACAAAGGTCTAAGGAGAAAGCTCGCATTTTGGATTTCTCGCTTTTGATTATTCTCAACTTAGACATCCATACAGGGACAACATGGACAACGAGATAATGGACTCCTCTTTAATGCATAAGCATGTAGCAACAATTAGTGTTCTCATATGAGATTGAGGATATATGTCCAAAGCTGAAACTTCCACCATGATTCATGGCTTTAGTTAGCGGCCCAATGTTCTTCTCTAACAATATGCATGCTCTAACCATTAAAGTGGTAGATCTCTCTTACTTCGAGACAAGACGGACATGCATAGCAACTCACATGATATTCAACAAAGAGTAGTTGATGGCGTCCCCGAGAAACATGGTTATCGCACAACAAGCAACTTAATAAGAGATAAAGTGCATAAGTACATATTCAATACCACAATAGTTTTTAAGCTATTTGTCCCATGAGCTATATATTGCAAAGGCGAATGAATGGAAATTTTAAAGGTAGCACTCAAGCAATTTACTTTGGAATGGCGGAGAAATACCATGTAGTAGGTAGGTATGGTGGACACAAATGGCATAGTGGTTGGCTCAAGGATTTTGGATGCATGAGAAGTATTCCCTCTCGATACAAGGTTTAGGCTAGCAAGGTTATTTGAAACAAACACAAGGATGAACCGGTGCAGCAAAACTCACATAAAAGACATATTGTAAACATTATAAGACTCTACACCGTCTTCCTTGTTGTTCAAAACTCAATACTAGAAATTATCTAGACTTTAGAGACCAAATATGCAAACCAAATTTTAGCAAGCTCTAGGTGTTTCTTCATTAATGGGTGCAAAGTATATGATGCAAGAGCTTAAACATGAGCACAACAATTGCCAAGTATCAAATTATTCAAGACATTTTAGAATTACTACATGTAGCATTTCCCGATTCCAACCATATAACAATTTAACGAAGAAGATTCAACCTTCGCCATGAATACTATGAGTAAAGCCTAAGGACATATTTGTCCATATGCAACGAGCGGAGCGTGTCTCTCTCCCACACAATGAATGCTAGGATCCATTTTAT
>NC_061512.1:243901822-244040738 GCF_022539505.1 Lolium rigidum | reverse complement strand
CTAAGCCACATATTAATTAAGCAAGGCCTAATTAAATCATAGACACATGGCCATTAGACAATGATTGAGCTCACATGTTAGTAGTTCAGTAAACAAAGGGAAACTGACAGCCAGGGAGAGATATTTCTCATGGATAAGGCAAGGGTAGTGGTATGATTGCTACAAGGGAAAAGTGAGGCAACATTGAAACTTGTACTATCAGGTGATGTCACTACAAGCAGCTTACACACACATGCAAACACATGTGTTGTCAACACCACAAACAGCAGCCCAGCAGTATAAATAGTACAGTAGTAGTACTAGCAGTCTTGCTAGCACATACACACCTCTCCAGCCGCACCCTTTGTTCTTTGCATTGCCAAATGCAGTAGCAACAGCTTTTGAGCACACACACTTCAGCCAAATCAATCAGTAGTTCATCTAGCCAAATCCACCTCATAATATCATCAGTTCTAGCAGAATACATGCATATCAACTAGAATCCAAGATCAACAAATAAATCATTAGGAGCTATCAAGAAGGTAGTAGGAGCAAGCATGCCAAGGGTATCTCAGAGGCTACAAGAGCAAGATCAGGATACAGAAAGCAGCAGGTAGAAGCTTATCACTGTCATTAATAGATCATGGTATATTATCTTTAGGTTGCATACAAATCTGCGGGGAAAACAAAAGGAATAAAAATCATTCCATCAAATTACCCTTCGACTAGGTTTTTACCTAGGAGAATAGAGAGATGGATTTCTCTCAGTATTGCATAGAGGTGCTATGCAAGAATCATCACAGAGAAGAAAAGCCACATCATAGTATCTGTTCTTATTTTAAATCTATGCCTCAGCCTTTTGCATCATTGGCAAGGCTACAAGAGCAAGCACAAGTTCTATTCTTATCAGTTTATAGCTAAGAAAAGGGGACAGCAGGATCCATCAGTAAAATCCAACAATACCAAAATCATTTCTTAGTTGCTAACCAGCAACTAGATCATATTCAAGCAGCCATCATTTATCAATAGGTTACAAGGGTTTACTTGGGGTTCAGGAATTATTCCCAAGCCAACCAAGTAACCCAAGTATCAGCAGTAATTAATCCATCATGGAATTGCTACACAACCAACTCTGTTCAACACATAAATCTCAGACCATCAGTGGATCATCTCGAATATCCAGCAAAGCTATCATAAATATGCATACAAACCAACCATCAAGTACATCACCAATCCGCAAGCAACACTAATTTTATATGGCATAACTGAAATTATAAACAAATCCATAACTGAAACTTTCAATTGACAGTGTAGTAAATATTTAGTTTCGTCAGTATCACAACAGCTACAGATTGCACATGCCTGGATGAATAAAACCATCCAAACAGGGGCACTACACAGAACATATAGCAATGATCATTGAACCAGAGCATCACTAGCTTAAGTCCACACCTCACCAATTCAAAATGCATATAAACCACTAGCAGCTAGACCTTAAGCATATCCAGCACATAATCAAATAATAGAATTGGAGCACACCAACAATTGGGCATACGCTGAGAAGGGAGGAATAGCTCACAGTGCAGTAGAGAGTAGCCAGAGTCGTTGACGCCGGGGTTGCGTCCGCGGCACCGTCCCGCCGGCGTCGAGGTCGGGGACAAAGTAGTGGTCACAGCACAGCACAGCACCACCAGTACCTGGACGCCGGGGTTGCACACCAGTAGCCGTCCCGCTGGCATCGAGACCATGGTCGACACACGACCAGAACCATCACCACCGTCAGATCATGGCGAGCCAAAGAGGGGCACGGAGGTAGTGGTCAGTAATGGGGTCGAATGACAGCAAGGAGCGGAGGCGCGGACGACCACGCCAGAGTAGCAGCTCGTCGACGTGCGGGAGCAGCCAGAGAAGCGGCGCGACCGCAGACGGCGGTGCTCGCCGAGGCCGGCGATGGCCAGAACCACCAGCAGCAGCTAGCGTTAGCACAGGGCGGCGCCATGGCGAGAGTGTTGACGAAGGAATTCGTGGTGGAGCCGCGTCGGTCGACGGCAAGGACAGGAGCGGCCGGCGATGGCCGGACAAACAGAAGGCGGAGCTAGGATTCCGGGATCAGACGCGACCGCGAGAGACCACAGCGGCCAAATCAACCAAGGGGAGGTGATAGCGTTCGTCGAGGAGAGCAAAAGCCCCATCATGCCGGTGCCTGGGTTGGTCAGGAGCGGCCGGGGACGAGCGGCGCCGCCGCGGGGGGAAGCGTGGTGGTCGCGAGAGAGAAGAGAGGGAGGACCGTGACCGTGTGCGTGAGTGAGAGAGGGGGTGAGGTAGAGAGTGGGGGGTCGGGTTGGGTTAGACCCAACCGACCCGGGCCAGGTTTGGGCCAAATCAATTGGGTCAGCCCAGCAGACCACTTGGTCTATTTTTAACCTTATTTTTTTTATTGGTTATTTATTTTTTTAGGGAAATATTTTAAACATTTAAGTAAAATAAAAATAAGTCAATAAGTAGAAGTGAGTATCATAAAATGACCTCTATAAATAAAATAGAAAACAAATACTTAAAGTTTAAAAGAACAACAATATGAATTTCCTCTAAAATTTTAGAAGACCAAATTTTAAATCTTAAACTATTAAAACCTAAAAACTAAGTAGATAAATTCTTGTTTCAATTCTTCACATGAAGAAAATATTAAATATTACTTCACCTTAAGATGCCATATAAAACAACAAATATTTCTTGATGATTATGTTTAATCATATGAAAATCCTAATTGATAAATACTTCAACTATTAATTAAAATCCTAAACCCTAATAGTATTATCATATTTTATTAAAATCTTTTAAAAATAATATAATTTTAAACTCATTATTATTTCTATTTCAAAGTTATTAATGATTTCAAAGCTATTACCAATTCTTATTTAAGAATTGTATCACAAATTAGAAACCTAGTTCTAATATAAGTAAGAACTTTGGTCCCACTATTTTATGTGATCATCCCATATTAGAACCAACTCTAAAACCCTAGTTGTTTATTTCATATAATTATATGAATTTCACCTATACTCATAGAACCCTAATTAACAACAAATGAATCCATGTTTGTGATCTACTAAAATATAAAACCAATTCACATGTGATCATTATTTCATGCTTCTGCTTTCTAATTAAACCTATATGATCCACTAGTGTCACTTAGGAGCAAACCCTAGCTTGATAATATGTTAGCACCATTGATCATCAATCCTAAATACCACACCATTGGAATCCTCCTAAACCATCAAACTCTAGAAGAACCATGAAGATCAATCCTAGTACCAATATCTTGTGTAGTAATACACATCACATGCTCCTATTCCACTGAACCCTATTTAGGAAGTGATAAACCATCTAGTTTAGAAGCCCTTAAGCAGTACTTAATGAAACAAATGTGAAGCTATAGTAAACCCTAACTTATAGCAACGCTTTGACCATCATTCTTTAATATGTTACCATAATCAACCATAGTAATAAACCTGCTAATACTTGCTACATATAGACCAATTCTGTTTAAGAACCCAACTAGTTCCTATTAGAGAACTAGAGGAATCTAATAATTAAACCCTAGAAGTCATAGCCCTAATTATAGTAGTTCTTGTTCTTATTTAACATGTTCTTCAAAAGTTATTCTTTCGAAGTACAATTGTCAATCAAACCATAGAAGCCATAGTTCTTATTTGAAATACTTGCTAGTTCTTAATTAACATGTTCTTCAAAAGTTATTCTTTTGAAGTATAATATAAATAATCATCAACCATGTCCTGTAGAACTAAAAATTAACCACTATTCTTTACATATTGTTCCACCATTATTCTTTATATGTGTACTTGTTATGATGTCTTATATCACTTGAATATGATGCTAATATAACCAAACCCTAATAAGAACCTTGTTTGAGAACCATTCTAAAAGTGCAACACACCCTAAAGAAATCTTTACAACTCATCAATCTTAAATCATCAGGATCAGGTTACGCTCGGGACGATTGCATCTCATATTATGCATTATAGCATCTTTGCCAGTTCTTTAAACATTGTCCTTACCGGACGATGATGGTATTTCAGCATTTGAAGTTCTCACGTATCGAAGCTTTTGCCTGCATAATCTTGCAGTCAAGAAAGGCAAGTTCATCGCTTGCTCATGTCATTTGATTATTTGTATCAAACTATATGCAAAGTACTATACTTATCACTCATGCATTGAAAAGCAAAGTATTATTTTACAATTATGAATATGACTATGTGGTGGGCAATGGAACCATGGTATGTGTTGATATGGTGGAGGTTCCATTGCATGGGTTATATCACCCTAGGATTAATTACCAATGCCGTCCGGTGATTCTAGCGCCGTACAAACCGCGTTGACCATGAGATCTATAATGGCTGCAGGGAAGCCAGCCGTATCTTTTCCCTTCGCACGCCAACGGATGCGTAGAGCCGGTGGGGTGTTGGAGGCACCTGCCGCATTAGGTTGGGATATCCTTTTAAATCCCCATCCATTAGTGATGATAAGCTCTACGATCTATGAAGGATTGTCCGGAGTACACTGTGAGTAAAGCCGTATTATCGGGAGAAATCTACTGGGGGTGTACGGTTGGACAAAAGGGTGGGTTTGCAGTCGCGGAGAAGGCGGTGTGGGCTTGGATCTTACACCTGGCCTCACACCAAAGGAAGTGTGGACGGGAAAGCTTGCACTCGGTTGGCAACAAGGATAAGGTCTCTTATGGGAAAAGTAACGCACCTCTGCGAGAGGATCTCGAATTGTGATTGTCACTCCCTGTTCCGGGAAGGGAACTGCGAACGCGGCAGGAAAGGAACTCCATGAAGTTCTAGTCAACCTGTGAAGACTGACGGGCATAGTTTTCAGAATAAAATAAACCTTTGGAAGAAACGTTTATGAAAACTTGCATTGGCCTATGACTTTCTGGTCTATGGCTGTAGCTAGTGCATGATACACATATTTCCTAATATGAACTTGCTGAGTACGCTCGTACTCATTCTATCCCATTTGAACCCCCTTCTTAGATCAAGGCATCGAAGGAGAAACTACCGTGGAACTCGAAGACAGAGGAGTCAACTGCAATAAGAAGAAGAACCCAATCAAAGAAGTCAATGGAGTCAACTTCTGCATCAGCTATAATGGAAACCTAGACTAGTAATAGAAGGGAACCTTTCCCTAATCCTAGCACCTAAATAGCTAGATTTCTATAGCAAGCCAATTAGCTCTTAAGCTTGAGTTTGCAACAGGTTAGAACTACGAGTCGTTCTTCCGGAGCTTTATTTGAAGTTTTACCTCACCTGTAAAGTAGGAGGCTGTGTGGATCTTATGTAAACGGTTCGTGTGTACTTCTATAGACATACCTTGGACTCGCATATGTTTCTGTTGTACCAATCTGAGAGATGTAATATGAGTGGAACGGTGTTTCACTTGTGTTATGTCAACGACTTGTGTACTACACCATGCAGTGGTACGCTGGGTCATCACAATGTCGTTATGCTATTCAAGTGGATTTTACTTATGTGATCTTCGGAGACTCCTTGTCCCACGTGTGTAAAGGTGACAGTGTGTGCACCGTGTGGGTCTCTTAGGCTATATTTCACAGAATACTTATTCAACGAGTTATGATTTGAGTTGGATGTCTCTATGAAATTGTGGTGTGTTAGTACCTCCTATGAATGCTCACAGTGACAACGTGGGGTGTTTATTAGTACTTGGGAATACATCTTTAAGGTTTGCCTACATGATGAATTAGAGTTCGTTATCTTGCCAGAGAGTAATTCAGAATAGCATAGTGAAGTGCTTATATTTATATTCAATTATGATTGCAATGTTGAGAGTGTCCACTAGTGAAAGTATGATCCCTAGGCCTTGTTTCTAAGCATCGAAACTCCGTTTATTTCTTGTTACTGTTGCATGTTTACTCGCTGCCATATTTTATTCAGATTGCTATTACCACTCATATACATCCATACTACTTGTATTTCACTATCTCTTCGCCGAACTAGTGCACCTATACATACGACAAGTGTATTAGGTGTGTTGGGGACACAAGAGAATTCTTGTATCGTGATTGCGGGGTTGCTTGAGAGGGATATCTTTGACCTCTACCTCCCTGAGTTCGATAAACCTTGGGTGATTCACTTAAGGGAAACTTGCTGCTGTTCTACAAACCTCTGCTCTTGGAGGCCCAACACTGTCTACAGGAATAGAAGCGTGCGTAGACATCAACTACATACCGGGCATGCATTCAAATTCTCGTACTCCTCGCGGTAGAGGATGCAGTCATTGATGCATGCATGTATCTTCTGCACCTCTAATCCTAGAGGGCAGACAACCTTCTGTGATTTGTACGTACTATAGGGCAATATGTTCTCCCCTGGAAGCATGTTCATTATTATTTTCAGCAAATTTTCAAATTCCTTATCAGAAGTACCATTCTCTGCCTTCCATTGCAGCAATTCCAGCGTGGTACCCAGCTTTTTCTGGCCATCTTCACAATTTGGGTACAACAGTTTGTTGTGATCCTCTAACATTTTCTCCAACTTCAACCTCTCCTTTTCACTTCCGCAGTTTATCTTCGCATCAATAATGGCCCGACCCAAATCGTCATCGGGGTCATCAAAAATGGGCTCTTCTTCAGCTTCGTCTTCCCCCAGTCTACTATCACCGTCTTCAGTGAACGTAGGATAGTTCACTATCCTCTTCGTCTTCGTTGTCTTCCAATATAACCTCTGTTTCTCCGTACTTGGTCCAACAATTATAGCTGGGCATGAAACCGTTACAAGCAGGTGGACGTGAAGGGTCTTTGAGGTAGAGTGATCCTTCATATTCTTACAGGAACTACATGGACAATAAATGAAACCATTCGACCGCCTGTTTGCCTCAGCCACGTTGAGAAAATAATGCATGCCATTAATGAAGTCGGGATGGCACCGGTCGCCGTACATCCATTGTCGACTCATCTGCATTATATAAGTATATCAAAAATAATTAATTACACAACATCATGGATATATGAGTGACCAACTTAATTAATATTCAAGTTCATCACATAAAACTAAGTTTTTTTATAAAAAAAGAAGAGGCTCACCGAGGTGGTACTGTGCCAGCTAGGGGACGACGCTGGCGATCGACGGCGGTGAGGACGGGAATGATACTAAAACCTACAAAACATACTTTAATTTGAGCTCAAATTGCATATAAAAAATGAAATCCCTAACTTAGGCATTTCATCGAACACCTTGCTAGCACTAGAAAAATAATACGAGTTAAAACTAGCAAAAAATGAGCTAAATTAGGAACGCCGGGAGAAAGGATGATATTGCTAACCCTTGGATAGATGGATGCCGTTAATCTTGTTAAAATGGTGGAGAAAAATGAATATTTATTGGAGTGTGAGAGGTGCAAAATATTTAGACATGTGAGAGAGGAGAAGAGAAAATGAGCAAGGATCGGGGGGGGGGGGGGGGCGCTGTGATCATATAGAGGCACCCTTTAGTACCGGTTCTTTAGACGAACCGGTACCAAAGGTCCAGCCATGGCCCCACCCGCGCGGGAAATTTGTGCTGAAGACCTTTCATACCGGTTCGTAACACGAACCGGTACAAAAGGCCCTCACGAACCAGTACAGATGTTCCTCGCCCGCCTGGATGAAGGAACCGGTATAAATGACCCCTTTAGTACCGGTTCGTAAGGGAACCGATACTAAAGGCTTAGACGGTTGCCCCTTTTTCTACTAGTGCTCCAACACGGTGGCCTCGACCGCCTCGCCGGCCACCTGGACTAGCCAAGGATTCCCTCGCGGGTTTGTGGGGGCCGACGCTAGGGTGAAGGTTGTGCGACGACTAGGGTTTGTGTGGAGGAGATGATGAGGTTGCCGAGCGCACGCCCCTCTTTATATACGCCGGAGGAAGCTGAGGGGCGCGACACGCTTGGCAACAACATTAATTTCATTCGCATAGGTGGGCGTCAGCCGCTCGGCAGGTGAGATATCACCACTAATGTGGGGCAGACTGTCGAATCGATACCTCGTTGTCAGTACTGGCGCGCTTTAGAAGATGCATCGACCTAGGTCGCTGCAAGCGAGCCCGTGGAGAAGCGAGTGGTCAGGCTGCACGAGAACGCACGTCCGGGGGACCCATCCGAGACGTATATTTATACCGTGTTTGCGTCTTTACGAACAACCCAGTCAATATGCGTCGGGACACTGAACCTAGGTGTAGTGGCATTTTTCGACCACGTGATCACAAACTGTCACGCCGCTCTTAATTGGATTTTGACCTCGCGGTGCTCATGGTCGTCAACGGAAAAAGCAACAGTGCTTTACAATTACTCCGTCGTTCGAAGCAACAACTTAGTTTCAGTAGACACTAGAGAATCGTAACTACTACGTACGGATAAGAAGCGTGAAGAACATGCAGGGCGCTGAACGTGCCGGACTCGTGGCACACGTCTTGCCATAAGCAGACAGTGCATTTGCGACTCGGAGAGCGTACGCTACGTACGGCCCTACCTAGCTGGCAAGGCGCGCCTGCGCTGCATGTATTTCCTGGAGCCAGATCGAGATGAGAAGCAGCTAGGGTTCGTACGGCTCGACGCTGGGCACGCCGGCCGCCACCGTTACACGCACTGCTTCGGTCGGACCAGCCAGGCTGCTGCCTGCCTGCACCGTCACGGGATGCATGGACGAGACATGAGCTCACCTCATGCTGGTCGTACTAGTGAGCTTGTCGCCGTGTGTTTGTTTTACTTAGGGTATCTCCAGCGCAATGTGGTCCAGGACGACCGAGATTTGCGTCTGGGGTATCTTCAGCGGTGACGTATTTTTTAACCGGGGATAGCGTTAATCTCGCTAATGACGTTTTACGTCCCGTCGAGGACTGCCGCGGGCGATTAATTGTTCCCGCGCGACGACGATCGTTCCCGCGTGTGCCCAATACATTGGCAAGTTTCGCCCGGCGTTTCGTGCGCGCGGGAAACGCCCTGCGCGTCAACGCCGTTTCCCGCCCCGCCGTGGCTATATATGGTGGACACCGGCGGGGGCGACGGTCACACCTCAAGCTAACCCTACCATCCATCCATGGCCGACCACATGAGTTGGGAGCACATTGTTCACATGTGCCGCCAGCTCCACCCGGAGGAGGAGGAGGAGAGGTAGTCGCCGCCGGCGTTGAGGCCCAGCAGCTGGACCTGGAGGCGGCGGCGGCGGAGGCGGAGGTCGCGGAGGCGGAGGCGGCAGAGCACGCAGAAGGGCGCCTCGCGGCGACCAGGACGGAGATCGCCAACGCCATGGCCGAGCTTGCCGATGCCAGGGCCGAGCTCGCGGAGGCGCGGGCGGCCATCGCGGCCCCTCCGACCGACGCCGTCATCCACGACATCGCGGACGACGACCCCCGTGCCCAGCCGCTTCGAGTGCGCCGACGACCAACGGGTTCTGCTCGCGTCCTTCGTGTCCCTGGCTGGGGACGCCCAGCGCCGTCAGGCTTGGGTCGCGGAGGAGGAAGCCCACAACTATGCGATGGCCATGGCTCGGGGGTTAATGTGCTCCGACCTGGACTCGCTCCAGCGTAGGGTCCCTTCTCCTGCGCTGGTCTAGCAGGAGAACCGCGAGCTGGAGGCCGCCATCGCCGCCAGGGACGAAGCGGTGGCGGCGGCTAGGGACAGGGCCCGCTTCATCGTCGACGTGGCGGCGATCCAGGCGGTGGCCCAGGCGAACGAGGACGTGGCGGCGACGGCGGTCCAGGCGGCGGCAGAGGAGGAAGAGGCCCAGGCGGCGGCGGAGGCGGCGACTGCCAAGGTGGCGGCGGCTCTGTGGGACAGCACCCTGGCCGAGGCCCTCGAACGGCGCAGGCGGCAGGACGAGATGTCCGTTCGCCGGCGTGCGCACGGAGTGCACGAAGCGCTTCCGCTTCGACGACGGCACCGGCCCTTCCGGCGGCCAGTTGTAGGGCGCGCACTGCGAGTAACCGAGGCCGGTGTAGGCCGCGCGACGACGAGTAGGTACGGCCGTTGTAGTTTTAGGTTAACTCGACTAACCATCTCTGTAAAGATGGTCCTTTTGGCCAATCAATAGTAATGAAAAAATCTTTTGCTTACCTACTCACTACCGACCGGGCCCGGATGCACCCAAGGTGGACATATTCCGCGACCACGGAGCATCCGCGGAAACACAAACCTGGCGCATATTTGGGCTAGGTTTGCGTCTCCGCGAACGGCCCGGTCACTTTGCGTCCCGCCGCTGGAGGTGGTGGCAGACGCATTTCCGGTCACGACGGATACAAACTGTCGCTCAGCGTCCATTTGCGTCTTTACGCGGCTGGAGATGTCCTTAGTGCTTCCTACTGTAAGTAAGACCAGCAGAAGCTACACCGCATTAGCTAGCACCGTACTCCTACGTAGCTAGCTAAGCCTGCTCTAATCTGACTCGAGAATGAAGTGGATCGATCTGGTTCCGGCCGATCGACCGCGTACGTCCTTCAGCAGATCCAACATTCAATGCCCTAATTTGTCACTAGCTAGCAGTACGTACGTACTTTTTTTTAATCTACGGAACGCGTTTGTTTCGGCAGTCTACCTTTACTGTATTCGTAGTGTAGTATTTTACTGTTACAGCGCAACGCTATCACGGTAGTCTAGAAATCACTGTACGTTCTGGTCGGCCTGGCCTCCACGGACTTGAGCAGTGATTTGGCTTGGGTCGGGACCAGAAGTGTGGCCTGGAACCCGGCCAGGATCTAACGCTAGGTACAGGGAACAACGTGGCCACTGTCTTTTCCACGGGAACCGGCAAGGGAAAATCTCCGTGATCCGGGAGAACCCTTTTCGGTACGTGGCCAAGCTGGTTTGACAGTTCAGTATCAGCTTGAGTAGTACGTATCTCCCGATCAGGCCCTACCATACGGTATCTCATGCATAAGTACGTACTACGTAGCCAACCCAAAAGCTAGCTCGTTGGATTTCGTTGTACCACGAATGAAAATTGGCTACGCTTTCCCCCCGCGCGCGCGTGGCCGAGAAGGGTAAGCCAAAGCGTACCCATCAAGTCTTACTTGCCCAAAACAGGACTTTGTAGAACTGTCGCTAACACAGCGCGCAGGAGCATTATTTTGGCCAAACAACCAAGCCGATGCATGCCAGTGAGTACATGCATGCGTGGTCCAGCCCGGTTGCTGTTGCTTCCATTCCGCTGCCATGGCGCGAATCGGGCCAAACAAGAGACATGGATTCCGGTCGCGTCACGCATATCTTGGCGCTAGATCGATCCATGACCACACCACCACAACCACATGGCCTCGCCGCCCCCTCGCCGTCTCCACCAATCCAGATATCCCAAAATCTAGCTACCCAACAACGAACTAATCTAAACTACTCCTAAAGCACTTTGGTTGAGCGCGACGTCGTTCGTTAACCTCACGCGGAGATCGGGCTTATAAACGGGGAAGGAAACGCGTGGAACTTTGATGCAGTGGCGACATGCTGGCACCACCATCACCGATCGAATTTATCGCGCGCACTGCGTCCACGACTCCACGTAAGTACGGCGAGACGACAGGGACTGTGCGTGGAGCCTGACCCGCCGCCGGCGTCGGCGTCTTCTTCTTAGTGTTGACTCTGACCGTCAGTGTCTCTATCTCTCTCTGCAACGAGCCCACGACAACGTTCAAGTTTCAGCGCGTTCCTGTCCTGGCACTCTGGCACGACCATGCCACGGAAGATTTGACCGATACGGAGCACTGTAGCCGACGTGAGTGGGAGAACGGCGAGCAAGCAGGGAATCAAGGGCGCCGCGCATGACCACGACGAGATCCCCGGAAACGTGCCAACTTGAAGGAGAAAAGCTGTCTGCATCCGCAACACGGCAGCTTCGATCGATGAAAAGGCACGTCTCCCGTGTTTTCCGGCGGCCTTGACCACTGACCACCGCGCGCCGTCGGCCCGTCCGTCCGTGGCACCATCCGACGGTGCCGGCGGGGTGCGGTGCAGTGCAACTGTACACCACGACGGCGCAAAAGACACGACGGCCGCTGCATGTGTGCAACTTTTCCAAAAGACTGGAATGAACAATGAAAAAAAGGCTAGTTTAAATCCTAAACTTGTATAGATAGTTCAGCAAAATTGACCATGAACTTTAAAATCCCACTTCGTTTGTACTTTGAACTTGGAAAAACCTTTTTTCTTTTGCAAACAATCCACCGGGTGGATCGGATTTCATTACCAGGGGAGATAACGAAATACAACAGATTTCCAAATGTCGTTCGCCTACTGCTAGCGTTTTGAACGACGATGACAAGGAAACTAGGTCTTATTACATAACTCAAAATAAATCAGCCAAAAGCAATTTTTGCCACAATTGATGCAACAGCCTCGCAAATAAGATCAACCTCCAACAAGCGAAAGAGATCACTGCTCATCGCGATCAATATCCATGTCATTATCAACGTCACCAGATCCACCATCAATTCTGAAAATGAACGTGATTCTTTTATATTTTAAACACCGAACTTATATAGATCATTCAGCGAGATGGACAAGCCCCTTCGTGTAATCCAAGAGCGGTGGCGTCCTTCCTCACGGCGTAGGTGCCAACGACCGGGAAATCGTGTTATATTTAACATTTATTCATGAATTTCGGTGTTTATTTTATGATATTCATTGATAAATACATGATATATAATGTGTTTAACATTATTTACATTGATTTCGGTGATTTTCTACAAAATCCTCATTTATTTGGCATTTAACTGTACATGATAGAAAAAAGACCATTTTATCTATTTTAAAGTTTTTGGGGCCTCCACTAACTCAAACGGCGCTTGGATTTTTGCCACATCAATATTTTGGGACATAAACGACTATGCTCGAAGTGGAGAAGAAAATTGGCAGGGGAAGGCCTAGAAGCCCTCCATGGTGCGGCCTACATGCCCAACTGCACCACCAAGGGGATCTGAAGCCTCAGACACCATTTTGCGTCAAACTTCATGGAACCGCCTTTTTCACGTATAACCAACTATAAATACTCCCTGGTAGTTTTGTAGTTGGTCGTGGGGAAGACGATGTCAGGCCATCGTTCAAAGCTCCGTCGGTTGTTTCATCCGACATGGAGGGTCAAGGTTGCGAAGCACAACTATTAGGGACCTCTTTAGCTAAGTCGTCCCCTCCCTCATATCGCCCTGTCGTCGATCCGCAGCTAGTCCCTTTGGCTAAACGAATGAGAGAGGAATTGGGGAAATGAATGGATCTGACATGCGGGTCCCGCTATTAGTGATAGTTACATGTAATGGATTGTTGCTTTTCCAGTGAACCAAACAACATAATTTTAGAGTTTAGTGATAATTTTGCCAAATCTTCACAAGTTTATGGCTTGTTTGATTCAAAGGATTTGAAAACTTTTTTTTTGAATTCATACCCATAGGAAATTTTCCTATTGGGGTTATTTGATTCAAAGTATTGAACTCTCCAAAATTTCTATCGATTCCTTTTCTACACTACAATTTCATAGGATTTCTAACAAGAGGTTAGATCTCCCTGAAAATTTCCTATGTGTTTGTGACAATTAGCACATTCACTCAATCTCTACAGAAATTTCCTGCATTTTTTCATGTGGTGCAAACAAACGATTCCTGCAACTGATTTCTGCATTTTTTTTCCATTCCTATAAGATTCACATGGCATAACATACGTTTCTTTCCTATTTCTATACTTTCAAAATTCTTTGAAATCAAATACAGTAAGCCTTTAGGGTTTACAGTAGACTTTTTGCCATTGAATATTGCATTGACTAGAGCGAAGACATGCATGGGAGGGATGGGGGGCAGCTGGATTCCGGAGCACGCGAGTGATACGGCGCGCGGCGCGAGCAGGCAAACATTTACTGGTAGTACATTCCATCGATTCCGGCCATGCAACACCGGGGCCGGCCGTTCGGCTGTGTTCTGTGCTGCGCCATGCTTATTCTATTGCGCCACTGTACCACCCTGCCCTTTTCCCTCGCAACATCAGCCGCCCCGCCGCGTTGCCGTGTTGGTGCCTTGCTGCCTACTTCCTCACTCACTACTCGCGAGATCGAGAGTGTGTGTGTGAAGGTGGAGCAGGCAGCGCAATAAATGGCAGTTTAGGTGCGTGCAGGCACCATGGCGGCGTAGCAGGCCCTCTCTGTCGCCTCACCCTCTTAACTCTCACGCGAAACCCCACCTCGCCCAGCCCCGCCACGCGCTCCCCGACCTGCTTTACTCCTCTCTCCTCATCTTCTTCTCCACCTCAACCTCAACCTCAACCTCAACCTACTGCTTCTCCCGACCTCCATCGCCAGATACTACATAGATGGCCAGGGCGCCGAGTAGCTAGGCGCCTGTAGAGATCGATCCAGCGATATCATAGGGATCGGCACCGTGGCATATGGATTTGGGCGCATGGCGGGGTTCCCTCTAGGCGGCGGTGGCGGAGGAAGCGGCCGCGACAGCCCGCCGTCGCCGCCCGGCGTGCACCCCTCCGACGCCTCCACCTTCCTCTACGCCACCCGCGCCGGCGGCTTCCAGCTATGGGGCCAGCCGCAGGACCAGCACCAGCAGCAGCTCACCCACCCCTTCTACGCCTCCAACCTCATCCGCTTCGCCCCCGATGACCTCCCCTCCGCGGCCGCCGCGCACTCGCTCGCGGGCGGCGCCTCCTCCTCCTCCTCCCGCGGCGCGCGCGCCGCCGCCGCTGCCGGCCTCATCGCCGGCGGCGCAAGCTGCCAGGACTGCGGCAACCAGGCCAAGAAAGACTGCACGCACCAGCGCTGCCGCACCTGCTGCAAGTCCCGGGGCTTCGCCTGCGCGACGCATGTTAAGTCCACCTGGGTGCCCGCCTCCAAGCGCCGCGAGCGCCAGCAGCAGCTCTCCGCGCTCGCCTCCGCCGTCGCCACCGCCGGCGGTGCTGGCCCTTCGCGCGATCTCACCAAGCGACCTCGCGCGCGCATCGCCAACACCTCCACCTCCTCCGGTACGTACCAGTTACCACTATATACAGCCGGCCTACGTGCTGCACCTTCCCCATACATACTCCATGCTCTAGGATCTGCTGCTAAAAAAACTGTTCTTTTTTTACTTGTGCGCAGGGGATCAGCAGATGGTGACGGTGGCGGAGAGGTTCCCGCGGGAGGTGAGCTCGGAGGCGGTGTTCCGGTGCGTGCGCCTGGGCCCCATGGACCAGGCCGAGGCGGAGCTCGCGTACCAGACCACCGTCAGCATCGGCGGCCACGTCTTCAAGGGCATCCTCCATGACGTCGGCCCCAGCAACGCCCAGCTTCAAGCAGCCGCCGCCGCAGCTGCGGGAGGAGGCAGCAGCGGTGGCGGCGACTACCAGTTCAGGCTCACTGGCGACGCGTCGCCCCAGAGCACGGGCGGCGATGCAGGCGGCGGCAGCGGCGGAGGCAACAACGTCGTCGTGTCATCGGCTGTGGTCATGGACCCGTACCCGACGCCCGGGATGTACGGATCCTTCGTCCCCGCCACCACGCCCTTCTTCCACGGACACCCCTACACCAGACAGTGACGACGGACGGCAACGACCTCGATCTAGCTCCTGCAACACCGTGCGTCCATTCACCCCTCGCACTCTACGATCTGTCAATTGATGCATAAATTGATGCTCCTTCCTCCCTTCCTTCCTCCTTTCTTCCTTCTCTAGAGCCTAGTTAGCTTAGCTTAATTAGGCGGCTTAATTTAGACCTGTCTAGCTCTTCTTGGGAGCAAGCATCTGAGGTGATCAGTCTGTGACATACCCGGCCTGTCAGACCAAATGATTAGAAATCTGACAGTTAGGATCAATCTTGGGAACTAAGCATCATTTCTTGCATTCCTCTACCTTGTTTTTTCTTCCCGGATCTTCAGTTGACACTTGACAGTGTTCTTAACGACCTTTGATTTTCTTGCTACTGCTTAGTATTTTTTTGTCAAGACGATGGTACTAATAATATATAATGCCAATGTTTTCTTTCCTTACTTTTACCACGTAGCTTCTACTACTGTGCCTTTGCGCAAGGGGTGACCACTTGGCTTTACACTGGTTTTACTCGCACCTTTGTTGCTCTTCAAAAGCTGCGCCCTAGAAACCTAGTTACCTTTACTTGCCTTGGATCCAAGATATACATTCTCGCGTCGTTGCCGTATGTAATTGGTGCCCTGATCTTTGTTTATGCCTAACATCGACGATATTAGGCGTGAGTCATCGTATGCTAATGGGAGAGAGGAATACAAAAACTTTGGGACCAAATGATCAGGTGATTGGGAGCTGCGACCGATCGAGCCATGCGCCGATCCCTTGCTTGATTTGGGAGTTTGTTTTATGTTTCCGAGTAAGGAGGTGATGATGGATTGGTCACACATTCTCGTGTTTCTTCGTCTCTGTCTCGCTGATCCCAGTCTAGAATCTGTTTGTGATATGTTTAATTTTATGCATCTAACAACTTTTCTTGTTATTTTATTGTTCTAACACTAATCACCCTGCCCAGCAATAATTTATGTGTCAATTTTTTAGTAGAACTGAACTAGCTATAAGTTTTTAATCAGAAGAAGTCAACTAGCTATTTTTTTACGAATACCTCACAAGAAATAATTGTCATTTTTCTTAAAGTTTCAACATGCATAGTGTGGTAGCTGGTGTGTTTGACTACTAGTAAGTTTATTTCCATTTAGATTTTAATGTATTGGGGTTTAGGGTTTAGGAAAGACAAAATGCATGAAGTCAATTAACTTCAGGACTCAATTACTCTTTATTTCTGAGGATTCCTAGTTTTTATTTGGAGTAGTGTTATCATGATAACTGAAGTTAATTCATATTTTCTTTTTAACTTGGTCCATCTTAGTGGGTGAAGCATGTATAATCTCCTTTAGGTGCATTCCTTTGTCAGAAAACTACTAATATTAGTACTTACACATATGTGTGTTCCCAATGAGGTTTATATCTGCAAATGACTTGACCTGCCATGTATGATACATGTTCAATAATGCAAATGCTAACATAGTAATGCCATTGTGACCACAATAATTAACCACTTACTAGTTAGTATTGTCGATGTGTGCTTGAGTGATGTCTTTGTGATTTTGGTTTGTCGTAATTTCATCAAATTTTGGGTATATTGACTAGAACTTTCAAACCCTTCTTGCCAAGCGTGATATGCTGATATAACTTGGTTATTACATGATGAACCTGTAAGCTACTCCATATTTGTGCGTAATAAATATACACGTCAAATCATGTATCTGTAAAAATCTTTTTGCAGAGACATCAGCTTCCAATATAATCGTTTACTCAGCAAATATGTCATTGCACTGTGGTTACATTTCAGACATATGTTCACTCTTTTTCTGGTTATCGTTTTTTAACCTCTACTAACTGATTTCTAACCTTGATAGTTATTTTCTACATCTAATTAATCAGTACCCAAGTATTCTGGACCCCACAGAAATGAGGTTTATATGTTTCTTATTTATCTTCCCTGGTGGTTATAAATAAATGTCATTCTACAAAGGTGTGACCAATTTTTGCCATCATAATCTTAGACACATTAGGTAAGCAGACTAGATATTGGTGTCATTTTCTTTGGTTGTTAAGGTATTTTTACATCTCGTCCCTTGGACTGAACATCAAATTTCTGTGCATTATTTTAGGTAAAATTGCATGTTATGTTTGTCTTTTTTTATTTGATTGCTGCTCTTATTCTTTTTTTTCGATAAAGGGAATATATTAATATCAAAAAGATACCAATTACACCCAGCCTCTGCAACAACGCACCACCCTAATGGCACTACGGATGCACACAGCCAAAAAAAGGAAAAGAAAACTAAGAAACAAAAGTCCCGCTACGAGTATCTCGGGCCTAACAACAGCAATACATCCACCGCCAAAACAACACCTGAAATACGAGACTCTCCAAAAACGACGCCTCCAAGAAGGAAACAGGTGCTCTAACACCGTCGTCGCCCGATCAACGATCTTAGGTTTTCACCACGAAGATAGTCCCCGCTCTCAAAACAATGCCTCCAACAAGGTCATTGCCGGACACAACCGAGTTAAGGTCGGACCTTGGGTTTTCACCCTGAAAGGTAGGACTCGAACTTCACCTGTGTTGTCGCCCCCACTTTCATACCGCTGCTGTGAAGCCCGGAATACCAAGCAAGTCCCTCAACAGCGCGGAGACTTGAACCTCCCTTATCTAGTCCTCCCCTCCGGCCTTCATGAACTTCTCTTCTTCCGACTTTCATCATGGATCCATAGTCACTTGATGTCAACACAGAAAAAGAGCTTCGCGTCGCTCCCTCCAGAACCAATCGGTCGGAATAAAAGCATGGGTGCGCACGACCGAATACCACCGATCCAGCAAACTTCGGGCAAAAGCACTGTTACATTCGCCGGCGGAGCCTTCCGGAACTCAACACTCCGGCTAGATCACGAGTCCAGGCCTTCGGTAGGTCTTCCTCTTCACGCAAGAGAGACCCTAGGACCACCGCCTTTATTCAGGTCGGACCCCCACGTCGGCGACCATCCTGGGCTGGCCACTCCAACCCTCCACCGGCGACTCCGTCGCCGGCTTCCATGCATCTCAATCTCGCCGCCGGAACGCGGTGATAGATCGATAGATCCACCACCACCAACCGCATGCCGACCCTCTCCGGCGAAGAAGAGGGCCACCTCCACCGTCGTACCCAAGGCTGCTGCTCTTATTCTAGTCAATGGAATGTGGCTCGTTAATTTTTGACTAGACCAGCTTGTCAATCTGTAACTGTTAATGTTTTTCCTATTCAACCCTAAACAAAAGATGGTTATATATAGTCATCCGTAACAAGAAATGTCACAACCGGATAATTTTAATTATTTCCTTATTTGAGCACTGCATGGGAATGTGGATGGGACAATCAAGCAATTTCTTAGATGCTTGCCTATCGAATCACTAGTATTTCTTTACTACCTACTTCAGTCATCTCATGATCCTTGTGGAACGTGTAAGCTATCTAGTAGTGGCATTGGGCGTCCCATATATACTCCGTGCGTAATCCATATCTCGCTTTAAGCAAATCTCCCAGTTAATTAACTAACTGCAGGATCTCCCTTCCTCCTATGGGCATCCTCCTCGTCATTCCTCTGTCTCTTTCGAACATTTGTTTTGGGAATTGATTCCGGCTTTGTTTGTTATTCCAAATTGCCCGGTGAGGATTTACATCAGAAGGAGTAGATAGCCGGACTTCCTCTAGATCATGACCATGGACCACTAGTATTAGCCAACACAATAGCTTGTGAGGAGATGTCTTGCTGAAGGGTGCCCATTTGTTGAGTGTTTGCACTAGCACTGGACTTTTTTTTTCTTGATAAAGGGCGCATAGACTTAGTATGGTTTATTATTAGGGAACCCTTATTACTAACCATTACTTTCAATTTGTAAGCTGGCCTTTCCAGTCATTTGTTGGCTTTCACAGCTTTGGAAATAATTTTATGGATGTGTGTGCTTCTCGAGTTTGCATAGTCTTGGAGGAATGTAGCTTTCCAATGAAAAAAATATTCTTAGCCTCTACAATATAAAATAAAATGTTTAACCCCATGTATATGTGTTGTATGCTAGAGTGATTCAGTATACACTGACACTCAACCTAGAAGATAAGGCTTTTGCTTCAATGTCCTCTCCCTCTCTAAACTTTGCCCTTTGTGGATGGCCAGGATTTTCTGATACTCCTTCATGGGCTAACTTATCTCTTCAACTTTCATGGTAAGACTGAATGTCTTATGTTTAGAAATTTTGGACTGAAATAGTATTTCATCCATAATTAGTCTTCAAACGAGGCAAAAAAAAAAAATTGATGATGATTGCTGGCAATGGCCGCAGGCACTTCTTAGGGGCCTGAAAGTGAGCTCTGGGACAAAGTGAGCAGTGTGAGTGAGAAGACAAAAGGGCAGGGTTCTACCTGTCTGCTGGCATGCACTTTTTATTTGGTCTAGTCTCTCAAGGAAAAGTATGAAATTCTTGCAAATGATTACACCCATTGTTTGATACTGCAGGGCCATATGGAAAACATGAGAGACACGACAGATTCTAAAGCAGCCTTGTACTGCCTCTCGCACCTTCTTCAATTCCCTTGGCCATAGCAGGAGTACTATGGTACCAACTAGTAATGGTTTCTCCTTTTGTTTCTTTCTCCACAACCATTACATGGTGGTGAAGAACAGCTAGCTATTTCAGCTTGGTAACACCGGAGAGCTACCACATTCCTCCAAGATGGAAACACATTGTCAACACATGGAAGGATAGCACATGAAAAAGCAGTGTACCATTTCCCCTTTTCTGCCCTAAGCCATAGTGTTCACCACTGTTCTCTCTCTCTCTCCCTCTCTTGATGTTCTCACCTCTCATGATAGGTGAGGAAAAAGGAAAACCAAAAGGAGAGAGAAAAAACTTGTCATGGATGGTGGGTGCACTCTAAGGACGAGTAGGGCTCTTCATGGGGAATCCTTAGGGCGCTGTTTAGAGTGGGGGAGACGAGAGGGGGAGGGGTATATGGTCCCATGGAGTACGTGCATTGAGGGTTGTTGCTGAGAGGCCGGCCGGGGCTCACGTGCCCCTCACAGAGACACGCCCTGCAAAGCGCCAATTTATACAGAAACCGTTAGGCTCCAGTTAAACACATGCAATTTGCAGAGGTGTGATCAGCTCTGTGCCTAGAGCTCAGAGACCCTGGGTGTGCAGTGTGGTGCAGTACCTCAATTTATGTATCCTAGTTAAACTATGCACTTTTTTTTTTTGCTTAGATGTTTATTAACAGCAACACAGGTCAGAGATCGGCTCGAGACATTCAGCAGAAAAACCCTGAGATTAGTTGCAAGAGAATGCCCGTAATCTTTTGTGGAAAGTTGATAAATCATATGGATTTGTATACACATAGGTTCTAGATCATCTGTTAAAACCAGAGAATAACATTTGATTCATGAATCTCAACTCACCCCTTCATAAATTGATGATTTTTATGCTATTTCAGGAAATTTGGAAGATAATTTGAAATATTTGTCAAGATTCAGAATTTTACTTCTAGAAATTTGTTTAGAAAATAACAACCATTGTTATGAGGTACGTGGTTCGAACTCCAGAGTGAACCTAGATAACTAAGTAGGTCATGCCAAAAAAAAACCGCTCAGAGCATCGTTCTTTATATAAGATTCATTAATTTCACGAACTTGGCACTGATTATCAACAAAGTTTTCCCCATGTATAGTTTTTTTATTAATGTTAATCTTTCAGATCCTATCTTCAGGAGCTGCAACTTCTTTGAGTTGCACCCGAGAGTGATGGAGCACTCGTTTTTTGAGAAATCAGCACATGCTCCGCTTTTTCATTAACGATTAGCGAGAAATATGGCTGCTAAGATAGTTAGAGAATATTGGACGAAAACGAGTAGGGATCGATCTATCTTAGTACTGTTATTCACAAAAATCTGTAATTAAACCTTTATTCTACATGATAGTAATCCTGTCAGGTTTAGGGCTTGTTTGATTCAAATGATTCTCAAAGGAATTATGTAGGATTGTTACACATAGGAATTTTTTTCTATAGAGGCCATTTGATTCAAAGAATTGAACCCTCCAAAATTCCTATGAATTACTTTTCTATATTACAATCTCATAGGATTTCAAGCAAGAGGTTAGATCTCTTGGGAAAATCTATGTGTGTATGACAACTATGGCATGTACTCAAGTTAGTACAAAAGTATTTCCCATGTACTCAATCTCTATAGAAATTTCTGCATTTTTCCTGATCCAAACGATTTATGCAACGAATTCATGTGTTTTTTATTCATGTAAGATCTCACACACTAGTAGGAAAAGCCTCATCAGTGGCGCACGAAAAATGGATTCTGTGGCGCATGGGAGGTGCGCCACAGAAATGTCGCCACAAAAATAAGGTTTCTGTGGCGCACCTGCCCATGCGCCACAGAATTAAGGTTTCTGTGGCGCACTTGTTCTTAGGTGCGCCACGAGAAAGCGTGCGCCACAGAATTGGTTTTTAGTGCGCCACAGAATTTGCTTGTATTATACACGATTTTGTGCTGCTTGCTATACACATGCGGTTTATAGACAGCAATACGGATACACGGATATACGAGGTTATATACAGCAACATTCAGATATAATATAAATATCATGTACATTGCACGGATATAACATAGACATCATCATCACATTACTTAGAGCCCGATCGAGATACATATATAGTGGCAAGTGTCAAATGTTTTGCATACAACTCTTAATTCATACAAAATTCACAATTTCGAGATACAAAGTAGTCTTCATCCGGTTCCTCCTTTGCTCCGTCATCTCTACCCATCAGGCTCGCTTGCATCGGGGTCCTTCATCCAGTTCCTACTATGATGAAAATGGAAGAAAGTGAGACCAACAAGTCCGATGCACAAGAGAAATGGAATAAATACCTCATACATTGTTGGTCAACACAAATATTAACATTCAGGGACGGTGTAAGTGAGACCAAGTCCGATGCACAAGAGATTGATATTTGTGCTATCTTACCAGAGCTCACTTACGCGCCCCGAGTGTACGGTGACCAAACATTTTAATCATCAACATTTTGAAAATCTCAAAGCAAATGGAATGACAAAATGGAATAAGTGCCTCATACATTGTTGGTCAACACAAATATTAACATTCAGGGATGGCGTAAGTGAGACCAAGTCCGATGCACAAGAGATTGATATTTGTGCTATCTTACCAGAGCTCACTTACGTCACCCCCAAGTGTACGGTGACCAAACATTTTAATCATCGGCATTTTGAAAATCTCAAAGCAAATGGAATGACAAAATGGAATAAGTGCCTCATACATTGTTGGTCAACACAAATATTAACATTTAGGGATGGTGTAAGCGAGGCCAGGTAGGATGCACAAGAGATTGATATTTGTGCTATCTTACCAGGCTCACTTACGCCACCCCGAGTGTACGGTGACCAAACATTTTAATCATCGGCATTTTGAAAATCTCAAAGCAAATGGAATGACAAAATAGAATATGTGCCTCATACATTGTTGGTCAACACAAATACTATGGTCAGAAACCATAGTTGAAGTATACACCGCCGTATACTTTGCAGAAGGGCCCCCTTTCCCCGGTCGGCGTTCCGTCAACGGGTGCTTGACGACACAACAACGCCGATCTGCATCTCCGGCGCAGAACCACGCCGGTCCCTCGGCTGTCCGGTGAACGAGTCCTTGATGCAAAGACCGTGCCGGCCTGCCCGGCATTATGCCGGGCCGTGTTGCCGCGCTTCAAGCCGTGTGTCCCGCGCCCTGCACTCTGTTCGCCTTCTTGCCCGGTGAACCAATAGGCTGATCGTTGGAATAAGGAAACCGATGACAGCCGGTCGCAAGATTAAATTGCGATCGGCCGTCATCGGCTTCCTTATTCCAGCGATTAGTCTATTCGTTCACCGGGCAAGAACGAAGAGTGCAGGGCGCGTGATCGACTACGGCCCGAAGCGCGACAACGGGGTCGGCATGATGCTAGGGAGGCTGGCACCGTCTTGGCATTAAGGACTCGTTCACGTGCTGGACGGCGAGAGAAGAAAAGTGGTGCTGCGCCGGAGAGGCATGTCGGCGTTGTTGTCTCATCAAGGACTCGTTCACGGAACGGCGGCCGAGGAAAGGGGGCTCGTCTACAAAGTATATTGCGGCGTATAGGTGACCAAACATTCTAATCATCGGCACTAAAATGGAAGAAAGGCCAATGCAATTAAGAAGTAGCTAGTATGAACTAAATGGAATGCCTCATACTTTGTTGGTCGAAACAAATATGAACATCCCGGGATGGCGTTAGTGAGGCCGAGTAGGATGCACAAGAGATTGATATTTGTGCCATCACACCGAGGCTCACTAGTGACACCCCGGAGTGTACGAGTGATCAACCAACCATCTAATCATCGACAAGTACAAAAACACCACCAAACCAGCAACCATGGTGACATAAGTCAAGATGCTCAAACACACATAGCATGCATGGAGCGAGATGCTCCAAAGGGATTATTCATCACTTGGTAGTAACCAAGTGATGTCGGCAAGAGAGAGGCCAAGTCTGAGCTAGTCAATCCAGTAGAGATGGATATGCATAAGTAAGCAAGAACACATAGCCTATCCAAGTTAACCAGATAAAACCAACCTTGACAGCCAACTGAATCACCTAGCACCACCTAGCATTTTAAAACCATCGAAACGAGTCCTTTTTCTTCAAAGGATACCACGGTGGCATTCATTTACATGATCCCCTACGGTGGATATCTCTAATTTCATCAAAGCCAACAAGAAAAAGAAATATATCATTACTCGGTTGAGTTCAAAACAAAGCTAGGGTCCATAAGGGATTACTCATCACTTGGTAGTAACCAAGTGATGCTGGCAAGAGAGAGGCCAAGCCCGAGCTAGTCAATCCGAGTAGAGATGGATATGCATAAGTAAGCAAGAACACATAGCCTATCCAAGTTAACCGAGATAAAACCAACCTTGACAGACCAAGCTGAATCACCTAGCACCACCTAGCATTTTAAAACCATCGAAACAGTCCTTTTTCTTCAAAGGATACCACGGTGGCATTCATTTACATGATCCCCTACAGTGGATATCTCTAATTTCATCAAAGCCAACAAGAAAAAGAAATATATCATTACTCGGTTGAGTTCAAAACAAAGCTAGGGTCCATAAGGGATTACTCATCACTTGGTAGTAACAAAGTGATGCCTGGCAAGAGAGAGGCCAAGCCTCGAGCTAGTCAATCCGAGTAGAGATGGATATGCATAAGTAAGCAAGAGCACATAGCCAATCCATGTTAACCGAGATAAAACCAACCTTGACAACCAACTCGAATAACCTAGCATCACCTAGCTAGTCTTTTAAACCATCGAAACTTCCCATTTTCTTCAAAGGATACCATAGTGGCATTCATTTACACGATTCCCTACTGTGAATATCTCTATTTGGATAACATAAGCAATCCACACCGATAAACAAGTCCTCATCACCTTATACGAGTTCAAACTTTGGATTTGTTTCCAACAAAGGTTGGAAAACAAATCAAATCCATTTAGTTTAACTGAATCATCACCAACACATGGTTCATTAATAAGAAGTGACAAGCATAGCACCAATTAATCAAGCAATATAGCAGCATCGGTAACAAACATAGCACCAATTAATCAACTATAGCTCCATCGGTAACAAGCATAGCAGCAATTAATCAAGCAATAGCGGCATGACTCGCACATGACACTTTACTAAAGCCAAAGCTTCGAGTAAAGCAATCAAGGCTTTCATGCGGTTCTTGACGAGCAACAACCGCAAGCAATGGGATCATAATTCAATCCCTGTGCACATACAAGGTGATAAGCGGTTAATTACAATTGCATTAGACATCAATTGCAACCTGGCACAGGTGAAGATTGAATCACCCAATGTCCAGAACCAAGCAATTGCATGGATTCAGTTACCATAGCAAGACAATCAAAGTAGCAGATAGCTTCACTTGGCTGCATAGAGGAAATACTGAGTAACAAACCAAGCCAGCAAAGGAGGGGAGGGCACCAGAGCATTTCATCGAGCACCTTGCTCGCGCGGGAGAGGAAGAGGGAGGGGAGGGCAGAGGTGGAGCTCACCGAAAACAGGGGTGGAGGAGGAGTTTGACGACGATGGCGGGGGTGGAGGAGGTGGAGGACGCGGCGGCTCGGCCTCCTCCTTGATGCGGCGGCGCCGGACCCTCCTCCGGCACGCCTTGGCCCCTCCTCCTCCACGCCGCAGCGGCATGTGCTGCTGGTGGCGGGGATGGGTGGAGCGTGGGGGCATGCGCCCCTCGCGGAGGAAGGCGGCGGCGACGGCGATGGCGACGGCGACGACCATGGCGGCGCGCCTTGGTACGGATCGGAGGGGAGAAGGGAGAGAGTCGGCGCGGCGGTAGAGGGGATGAGGGCGCGGGGAGGGGTACGGGGATAATATAAGTTCCCCTATTTACGTGGCGCAGCAGCTCAAGTGCGCCACGGAATCAACAACTTCCGTGGCGCACCGGAGCAAGTGCGCCACGAAATAACTATTTCCGTAGCGCACACGGCCTGCTGCGCCACGGAAATAGTTATTTACGTGGCGCAGCGAGCCGTGTGCGCCACGAAATACCTACGCTAATAATTGGGAGTGCCGGGATGTGGGCCCCATATAGTTTACGTGGCGCAGGGTTCAGCAATGCGCCACAAAAATAAGCTAGTTTTGTGGCGCACACAGTCTCGTGCGCCACAAAATAAGTTTCTGTGGCGCATTCAAAACGGTGCGCCACAGAACTAAGCTTCGCCTATAAGGGTTTTCCTACTAGTGACATGTTATGGCATATACTATTCCTACGTTTTCCTATTCATGTGCTTCTGAATTCCTTTGAATCAAATAGTCACTTATATTGTCTTTTGCAAACAGTAAAATGTTTGTTCTTTATCGGAAAAAGTAAAATGTTTGGTGAGTTCGCAATTCCACATGGCTAACACCATCTAGCTTGCCCTAGCCAGCTAACTAAGCATAGCATAGGAGGGGCATGCATGCATGCATGAAAATAAATAAATTCGGACAGCATGGTCCAGGCGCATGCAGGAAGTTGCATCAGATGCATCTACATTATTGGCAGTTGTCTCTGCATGCCATGCCCCAGACGTCACATTTAAACAACTCAACCCAGCTTGGCTCCACTAAAGATCTAGTGAGTAATCAGTCCCTTTGCCTTGAAGGAAAAAAGAACAAGGAATGATCAGATGAACTCATGATCGTCTTGGCAGATCAGAATGGCATGCAGGGCCCATGCATCCCGGCAGCAGATAGAATGTCGGATCATGTCAATATCTAGTTAATTCTACATTGCACACATTAGTGCCCCGCTTCTCTCATGATGGACAGAGGAATGGGTCTGGATAGTGTCTCTTTCATTAACTTACAAATCATCAAAACATTCTTCTCATGCATATACTTCCTCCATATCGGTATCCTACGTGTAGGCCTAGGTTCTCAATTTGACAAACGTAATATGAGATATATATTACAAAACAATATATCACTACAAACTTAAGATGCTATATTTTCTAATGATTTGTTTTTTGTGTTATATAGTTTGTATTATATAAGATAAATTGGCGACCTAGATACCCATGCAAGACCTTGACATTAAACTGATATGGAGGGAGTATATGTTTATATTGTTGTAAGACCAATGATAAAACTCAACGCATCGGGCACAAAGACTCAAGAGGACATGCTGGTACCACTGGGTGCAATGGCTTGTACCTCTGGGATTCCCGTCCGGTTGTTCAAATTATGTGCTTAGTTTCTAATTGCTATTGTAAATCTCTGGAGCTTTCGGGCGGGATATTCTTTTTCCGTAGCATACGAATTTCTTCCTTGATTATAAATACCCCCAGCCATTCCATGACGAAGTGAGGGTAAAAGAGAGAGAGAGAGAGAGAGAGAGAGAGAGAGAGAGAGAGAGAGAGAGAGATCCTTGATAGAGGCGAGAGCCTTACTTCCAATGTTTGCATATTCTCTCCATACTCCACTCAAGGCCTTGTAAGTTATTTGGTGCTTTGAGAAGTTACTTTGGGAGCTCAAGATCAAAGTGCTAGCCATATTGTTTTGTTTGGAGAATGCACACATCCTTGCTTCATCGGTGTCACTTGGCAGCCTTTGTGGTTGGTCTGAATGAACCAAGAAATTTGTGAAGGTCAGAGATATCCCAGTTCGTGTGAAGATTAACCCCTAGTGATTGATCATGGACTTGGTGTCCTTTCTCAAACATGCACAAGCGGGTCTTGGTGAACGGAGCTTTGTACCTTTAGAACTTTGTGTCTGATCCTCCTCCAACAAGGACGTACGGTGTCACTAACTATCTAAACCTCTACTATTTGTGTTTGTGGCCCCTCCTCTTTAGGTTCATGCAATCTACTATTTCGTGAGTTTGTCTACATAATATGAATTCTTAAGGTGATGTATCCATCACTTAGAAAATAATTTGCTAAAAGCAACCAACTTTAAGTTTAATTTAATACCCTATCACCTCCTCTGTTTGACTTTAATGATCTTTGAAGTTGTATCATATCAAGGTCTCCTTGTTTGGGATTTACCTCATAAGGTGAAAACATGTATATTACTTAGTGTATCGTCTAAAAGATTCCAACTTCGGTGGTTCTAATTATGCTAGTTGGAAACATAGGATGGGAATGGAGTTGCTAGATTTTAATCACCGTATTTAGAATGTTCTTGCAAGGGGATACCGAGTAAATGATGAGGTAGTACCTGCCGCCGAGCTCAAGGACATACACCTTATGTGCCAAATAATTCAACCTAATTAATCAACATACTAGAGAACGCTGCCATTGTCATTTTTGATATGTTTATAGAAGTTCACAAGGGAAGCTCTTCCATCAAGGAGTCAAAGCTTGATATCCCTTTTTTTATCAAACTTGACAAGTTTAAGAAGTCAGATGGAGAGGAAGTCACCGAGAAATTCTCAAACTTTCTCAATAGTGGGGCCATTGACTTTTAAGCACAAAAGTGAATGCCCACTTAATGGATATATGTTACTTAAGAATGTCACTCCTAAGTATGGTAGTGTGTGCATGCTCCTTCAAATTATGTCAAATTCCATCGAGGTCAAGCCAAATGAGGTTGTGGGAAGTATAGTTGCTCATGAGTTCATGGCCCTTCCTCTCACTAAAATAGGGAATGTCCTATTGAAGGGGCGTTCAAGCACCCTTGGAGTATCTAGGTGAAGAATATGGTCTTGTTGAAGGCTAGAGTGTTGCAAGGTTGGAACTACTCAATGTGTTTGATAGGGCGGTTTAGTCCATTCAAGAATCCGGCCCTGTATTACTCCCTAGAGTCCTCCATATTGTTTCTAATCATGGTGTATCCACCTCCTTGTACGACTCTTCCATGCTCTAGGTTTCTTTAGGGATGGCACCCATTGGTAAAAATGGGTACCCACTGGTAAAAGTTGCCGTGTTTACAACACATCAAATTGACCAAAAATAGTCATAAATAAAAACATGTAACCATAATTTATAAACAAAAACACATTATAAACATCAATACTTCATTATAAACAATGGAATATAATAAACAACAATACATTCTCATTAAAAAGTAATTGCCCATAAAAAACAATACATCGGGACGTGATCGCATAAAGATGGTGATGTTGGCATTACCCTTCGGGTACCCGGCATTAGTCTACCTTCTTCGGCCCAACTAGGGGCCCATGAAGATTGCCCAACAACCAAGATGGGCCTATACGTCGGTTCCAGCAAAGGAGACCTACTCGAAGATGGATTCCTGACGAACAAGGCAAGGAGACGCCGTACAAGGAAAGACTAGAATAGATCTTATTGTAACCTAGTCGAGTCCATAAAAGACTCTCGAGACCTGGCCTGCTATATAAAGGCCAGGAGAGGGCCTGTCGAAAGGACAACTTCAATACTTAGAACCACCGCAAGTTAGATCTAGAAACCTACAATCCTTGCCTCTCGGAGAGACAACCTACATAGCCTATCGGCTACCCCATTGTAACCCGACATATTCGATAATCAAGATCAGACAAGCAGGAAGTAAGGGTTTTACCTCATCAAGGGCCCCGGACCTGGGTAAATCTCTCTCCCCCTTTGTTTGGTATCCGATGTCTCGTGGTAGCCTGCAGGATTCCGTCAACCCTAAGCCCCTCATGGTTGGCATTGCGGGGGAGCACCCTCCATAATTGGCACCGTCAGTGGGAAACCTGCTGGTACAAGGAACTTCATCGGCTGCTCCGATCGTATCGACCACGACTCCACCAGCATCGGCGACACCATCGTCGACTCCTTCATCGCCAAGCTTGGGGAACTCGATTCGTTTCGGGTCCTTCAAGTTTACTCCGCACACCGACTCGTCGCGTTCTGCTTTCTCACGCTTACATGGCGGGTTAGATATGACGTTCGGGAGCGTTCACTACTGCATCGACGCTGAGGACATCCTTCGGATGCCTGACCCATTCGCCCCTAGCTCGTCAAGAACCGTGGCTTCATCGACTGCTGCATCGACTGCTTCATCCCCAATCACGGTCGATCTATCGGCTACGTTGCCAGCATCGATCCAACATCTTTGCCAGCGACATATTCACGCCGTTCCACGTCATCTATGTCAGTTGGATCTGACGATTCTACATCATCGGATCTGAGTCGTACTATTGCCTCAACTGCGACACTAGGCACGGGCTAGGCTCGGATGACACGCCTTTCATCTGCAGCGCCAAGTACTCCTCCGATGAAGAAAGTATCGTCAACATCACCAGAGCAGCCACCTGGAGAGTGGCACATCACCAAATTTATGCTATCCTCTACTCTATTAACGGAGGCGAACCCTTCGAAGGTGAACGTACCCCACGCATCAATCGTGGTGGACGCCGCAACATCGAAACCAACGCCAGCAATGATGATAGCGCTTATACCATCACTGAGGAAGAGTGGGAGATTGCTCGCAATGTTGTAGCCAATAGCACTCGAGTTCCCTCTGGAGTTTCGGCAGGAACCCTCAACGCGTATCACAGTATTTTGGAGAGGAATCGGGTTCGATTAGCAAATGAACAAGCCGGCCTCGATCGACGCCAGCATGCAGCCGATCAATCAAGCAAACAACAAAGGGTGTTGCCCTCGCATGGAAGTGCATCTCGTAGCAAGCAAGGCCCAGGGAGGTTTCGGCCATGAATTCCTCGTCTTTCAGAAGCCGACACAAGGGAGATCACTTCGAATCTCTCCAACTCTTTTATGACTATGGACAACGCGGGCATGGTTAGGCCAAAAATAGTCGAAGGAGAAACAACTAATCTCACAGCTTATTTGATCAACCACCAGCCAACACCCAACGATCCAATGGCGCAAGCTCATCGGGGCGCTTTGGAAAGCCTCGCGATCCTTGGAGATAAACTCACCCCTAGGAAGGAGAAAACTACGCATCAAGATAGTGGATCTAAGCCTCGCTCGAAAGATGCCCAGGACGATGTTACACAGAGTAAGATCGACAAAGCTCACCATCGGCGTGCTGCAAGGGAAGGCTATGATAGCGACGATTCCGAAGAAACCCAGGAGTACGATGGTGAACTTCGAGGTGCCGATTGTCTAAGCCACAGGATTCGGGAGGAGATGCCACCGAAAAGATTCAAGCCTACTCCCACTAATGCTGCCAAGTACGATGGTTAGCAGGAGCCGAGGTCCTTGATAGACGATTATTTGCAAACCGTGATCTTACACAAGGGAAACCAAGTAGCGGCAATGCAATGCCTGCAACTCTACCTAAAAGATTGAGAGGTATGCCCAAGGGATCCATTAGGTCCTGGGAAGATCTGGTCGATGCTCTCGTCAAGAATTTCTAGGCCACATACAAGAGGCCCGTTGGAATCGAAGAATTGCGCCATTGCCAGCAGAAGCCGAAGGAATCAATGCGCGCATACATTGGACGTTTTACTAAGCTTTTCAATGTTGCCAAAGATGTTTCCATCGACAGGCGATCGATGCATTCAGCGATGGCATCCGACGAGAATCCTACATTGAAGAACTTGGCCGGAAGAAGCCGAAGACTATTACGAAGATTATGGAGATCGCCAATAGTTGGGTTGATGGAGAAGACCACGTGCGGAAGCCACGCCCGCGCAATGACGACGAAGATGATGACCAGAAACCAAGGTTTAAAATAGCGTGCTAAATGAAATAGCGTCGGTCTCCTTCAAACGCTATGGACGCTATATCATGCTAATTGCGTGCTATATCTCAAATAGCGTTTTGAAAAAATATCAAATATAGTCTAAAAATAAAGAATTTCGCTAAAAAGGTTGGACACGACCTGTAGGGCACGGCGGCGGCGTCTGCCCGGCCTCTCCTTGATGCGGCGGCGCAGGGAGGCGACGGCTATGGCGTCGATCTGCAGGCGGCGAGCGGCGGCGGCGTGGATCGGGTCCAATCTTGGTCCGTTTGGGCCGGGGCGGGTGACGATCTGCCTGTCGTGGCTCTGCCTCCTCGGCAGGGAGGCGTTCGTGGGCATCCCTCGCGTCATGAGGAAACCCGGGCAGCAGCCCGGGCATGGTGGTGGTGGTCATCTTCTTCGTCGGAGGTGGTCGGCCAGGCTGTTTGTCCTGTGTGGGGGATCATGGGATCTCACACAGGTTTCCGGCAATGGTGATCTAGTCCGGGGTGTCATGGAGGCCGGTGAAAACTGAGCCTCGACCTCGGTCTTGGCGGATGATGGCGGCGTCGGTCGACGTCGTTACCTTGTCGAAGGCGTCATCTTTGCCCGTCTTGGCACTACACTCGGCGAGTTGGGGTTGCGCGGCTGCCGGTGAAAACTGTGAAATAGGCTTTCCAACTCTTTTATGACTATGGACAACGCGGGCATGGTTAGGCCAAAAATAGTCGAAGGAGAAACAACTAATCTCACAGCTTATTTGATCAACCACCAGCCAACACCCAACGATCCAATGGCGCAAGCTCATCGGGGCGCTTTGGAAAGCCTCGCGATCCTTGGAGATAAACTCACCCCTAGGAAGGAGAAAACTACGCATCAAGATAGTGGATCTAAGCATCGCTCGAAAGATGCCCAGGACGATGTTACACAGAGTAAGATCGACAAAGCTCGCCATCGGTGTGCTGCAAGGGAAGGCTATGATAGCGACGATTCTGAAGAAACCCAGGAGTACGATGGTGAACTTCGAGGTGCTGATTGTCTAAGCCATAGGATTCGGGAGGCGATGCCACCGAAAAGATTCAAGCCTACTCCCACTGATGATGCCAAGTACGATGGTTAGCAGGAGCCGAGGTCCTGAATAGACGATTATCTGCAAACCGTGATCTTACACAAGGGAAACCAAGTAGCGGCAATGCAATGTCTGCAACTCTACCTAAAAGATTGAGAGGTATGCCCAAGGGATCCATTAGGTCCTGGGAAGATCTGGTCGATGCTCTCGTCAAGAATTTCTAGGCCACATACAAGAGGCCCGTTGGAATCGAAGAATTGCGCCATTGCCAGCAGAAGCCGAAGGAATCAATGCGCGCATACATTGGACGTTTTACTAAGCTTTTAAATGTTGCCAAAGATGTTTCCATCGACAGGGCGATCGATGCATTCAGCGATGGCATCCGACGAGAATCCTACATTGAAGAACTTGGCCGGAAGAAGCCGAAGACTATTACGAAGATTATGGAGATCGCCAATAGTTGGGTTGATGGAGAAGACCACGTGCGGAAGCCACGCCCGCGCAATGACGACGAAGATGATGACCAGAAAACATGACTCGGGTCATCGGCGTGATCGCCGCAAAAAGAGAAGAGACCGTGGGTACGAAACCTTCGGCGACACCAACATTGTAGCTGTCGGATACTCTGATCGACGTGATGATCGGTACGATGATCAGCGCGGTGACAGGCGCGGCGATCGTAGGGATGGCAACCGCAGTGGTTCTGGAGGAAATCGAGGCAACTACAGGGAACGACCGCCATGGGTCCCAGAGTTACCGTTCGCCGAGCTGTTAAGCGCTCCCTGTTACATACACGCGTACATCGACCAAAAGGATAACACCAAAAAGTCAAGTCATCTACTCAGGGGCTGCCGACAGTTTCTTGATCTTCAGAAGTTTTATGAGTCGAATAAAGGGCAGACGCAGCTCCCGAACCCACCACGGCCACCTCAGCATCAAGTTCAAACTCGTGCCTCCAATGAAGCTTTTCCTCCACCTCGAGGGTAGATGAGCATGATTCATAAAACTGGCGTCTCTAGAAGAGAGATGAAAAAGCTTACGCAAGAAATTAACCTTGCGGGGGGCACCATGGCTAACGTCCTAGAATTCATCGACTGGTCCACGCAAAGCATCTTGTTCAGCAGAGCCGACCACCCGATGTCTATTCCAAGGCCAGGTCACGCAGCTTTGGTAGTCGAAGCAGAGATCGGAGGATTCAGTATGAGCAAAGTATTCATGGATGGTGGAAGCGGATTGAATATGATATTCGCAAGCACAGTCAAGAATATGGGCATCACATCTGGTATGTTGCAAGAGTCTGATACATGTTTCCATGGCTTTGTTCCAACCTTGCCAGCATACCCTCTCAGCAGGATTTCCTTGAATGTAGTCTTCGGGAAACCCGACAATTTCAGGAAAGAAAGGATCGAGTTCGAGGTAGTGAATTGGGAATCACAGTACCATGCTATCCTTGGAAGGCCATCTTACGCCAAGTTCATGGCCGTACCGCACTACGCGTACCTAAAGCTTAAGATGCTAGGCAACAACAGGACCAATATTACGGTTCAAGAAAGCCTTTCTCGTTCAGACAATTGTGATCGAGAATTCGAGAAGATTGCCGCTAAGTTTGGGATAAAGCAAGAAGTTAAAACCATAAAGTTCCCTCCCAAGCAGTTAGCTCTTCAAGGAAAATATTCTAAGCTTAAGGAGGTATGCGGCGGTAAGAAGACGAAGAAACAGCCGGACGATTCTGCAACGACAGTATCAGTTTTTAAAGCTTCGATAGCAGATGTTAGAGCCTCAGAAGAAGGCACTAACTCTTTTGCAGTAATTGCCAATGCCTCTACAGAAACTATCAGCACTACCCCAGAAGCCATCGGCACTTCAACAGACATCGACCAAGAGAAGAAGGACACTCCTCTTACTTAAGAAGACGAGTGGTGGCATACATCTTTATTTTTGCCTTCAGCCTTCGCAATTGCTTCCAAATCTAATGAGGGATGTTGAGATAGCACAAAAGCAAAGGCTGATTCGGCTCCGGCAAGAAGTTGGTTGCGAACCAAAGTGTGGCCACTTTCGGCATTTCTGAAATTCGACATTAGAGCCAATAGTGTTGGAGGAACTCGATTGAGAGGGAACATGGCTTTCCATATCATCCTCAAGCATGCATGGCATTTATCGAAGAATCGGTGTACATATTGCATCCGATCCTGGAATTTTGCAACGGTAGCAGGTTTTGACTTATCTGACCAGAAGACTTCACTGAATTGTGAAAGATTTGTCAAAGCATCGACCCGTTCATGCACCCGCTTGTTTTCTTGGGACAAATTCAGAGCTATGACTGACAAAGACAATGTTGCAAAAAATCATAAACTAAGGAGAATTGCCCTAACAATCAAGGGAACTGAAGGAGCATCGAGTACTCACAGTTCAAACTTTCTGTGGCTTTCTGCAGTTCGTTTAGCGCATACTGCTCTGCTTCAACGGCCAGTTCGCCTTTCTTCTTTATCACAGCTGCCATGGTGTGGATGCCCCGCAGATCTTTCTCCATCTGAGAGATTTGAGTTCTCATCCGTTGAAGAAGACCGGTTTCGGACCCAACAGCCGAAGAATCATCGACAAAAGGAGGCATAGGGGTCACCTGCAAAATACACCATCGAGTGTACGTTAAAAAACATGCGCGGTGTCAATGGATTTTACTCCCATCGGGAGTGCGAGTCAAAAATAGAAGACATCACAGTTGCAAAGGATGAACTGGCAACATTACCAGCTCTGAATTCATTACAAATAGGGCTTTAGAAAAGCAATTGTTCAAAGCAAAGTGTCAAAGTTACAATTCAGCAAGAAAAACCTAAGGAGCTTGGGTTTGCGTTGACAAGCTTTGGGCAGCTCCTCCGGCAGTTGACTTGTTAACCTCCACCAAATCAAGAAGCTACCGCGCGCATTTGCGCGCCGGCACGCTAAAAGGGCTATGATCGATAGCTAGCCCATCTTGATCCTTCGGTAGCTCCGTCGTCAACAACTCCATATCAGCTTTGAAGCCGTACCTCATCAGAAGTTGGAAGGCAAGGAGAGCGCCGTAGGTACCCGAGGTACGTTTGAATACCTCGATGATGCCCTCGGTGTTGACGGAGAAAGCATCCAACAGCTGCCCTAGAGTCTTCTTCTGATCTGCCTTCGGGAAGATCATAGCGTGGAATCTCGACAAGACCGCCTTGTTCTTATGGAGAAGAGCTAAGACAAGATCACCAAATTCGATCGCCATAGAAATGGCGTCAATAGTAGAATCGGCTGGGAGCTTGCCAACAGAATCAAGAGGAATATCGGCAGCTCCTACAAAAGGTAGGAGCATAAGTAAGGAACCAATGAAGTTAAACAAAGAAGAATTCAAATACAGGACAAGTAAAATTACCCAACAGGGCCGTGGTGGACTTGTGCAAAACATCCTCCCTCTCCTTCTTCTAGGCTTGGGCCTCTGCCTTCTCCTTTTGCTCCTCCTTTAGATTCTTCTTCAGCAGACCAACTTTTTCCTCAAAGAGTCCGCCTCTTGACGGGCAGTGGAAGCTATTTGCACTGCTTGGTCAAGCTGCGAGGATTTCGACAGAACATCCTCTTGGAGCCGAGCATTATCATATTGGAGCAAAGAGAATTGGGAGGCGAAGCCCTTTATAATTGTTACGACAATTTGGATACCCTATGCTAAAACACAAGTCAAACAACGTTATGCTTACATTAAAAAACATTTCGAGTCCACACTCGATTGCAAGCAGTCGAATGTAGACTCGGGGGCTGGAAGAGAGAACCATTATCAAGGAAAAGAAAAGTTGAAATACTCACGAGCTCCCCGCGAGGCGATGGAGAAGCGACAGCTGCCGAAGGAACTTATTTTCCCTTTGAGAAAGAAGAAGGAGTTGGAGCAACTTTTGGTGGAGCAGGAGTTTCGGATGAGGAGTTGGCTTGTTGGGGCTAGCATTCGCCTTCTTCGAAGGAGGCTCAATAAAACCCTCTTCGCTGCAAGCAAACAGATCACTATGTCAAAATGGGAAACAAATCAACTTCAAGAGAAGCAGAAAGAACTTACAAATCAAGAAGCAAATCATCCTCATTGGCGAAGCCGCCGGAGGGTCTCTTTGGTGGTTGGGCGCTGGGCTTCTCCGGAGCTTACTGAACAAAGGGAGCACGATCAACATCATTGTCATGATTTCGACTCCGCTGTATCGGTTAATTCGTCGTCAAGGTTTAAACGATCGGCAGAAGAAGCTTCAGGGTTGCTAGGGTTATTGTCTTCTTCCTTGGAAGCTTCACTTTCCTCAGCTACTTCTGCACATGATCCTACATTGGCGGTAGAATCCCCTTCTTCAGGATTTTCTTCACCTTCAAATACAATTGGAAAATATTCGGCAGTTGGAGGAATCTGCCAAAACAAACAAGGACTCGATAAGATGAAACAAAATATGTCGGATGCAAGCATTAGCATGGATAGGAAAAAGCTAAAAGGTTACCTCGGATGGTTGGTGAGCAAGGAATACGGCTCATGAAGGGCTAGCAGGGGAATTGAATCTTCTTGGCTAAAATAGGTCAAGCGTATGACCTCGTCCAGTAGTTCCTTGTCTGACAGTTCTGCAACATTGATTCGAGTCTCGTCCTTGGGACCTGAGTACGGCCACATTTGATAAGCTCTAGACATAACCGGTTGGATGCTACGCTTCAAGAATACAACGACAACATCAGTACCGATCATCGTTTGACCATCGAATTCCTTTATCTCCAATACTCTTTAAAATAACTTGTTGGCTACTATTTTCTTCGGCTGTCAGTATGTTCTTCAACTATTTCTTCGGCACAGCTTCAGGACGTCAGCAAACTTCAGCAGGCGTGGGTTATGACCAGCTATCTATGGATCTCTAAGATAAAAACACTTCAACCGCCATCCCTGGACTGATTCTCTCATTGGGAAGTTTAAGTAATTCACTTCTTTTCGGACAACAAAACCAACCCCGCCGGTGATGAAGGATCCATTTCTACAACTATAACGCTTAACAAAGAAAATCTTCTTCCATAAGCCACAATGAGGATCGATGCCAAGGAAAGCCTCACAGAAAGTGATAAAGATTGCAAGGTGAAGAATAGAGTTTGGGGTTAATTGCCAAAGCTGAATCACATACGAAAGCAGAAGACGCCGAAGAAACTCATGTGCTGGCAAGGATAACCCATGTTACAAGAACGCGACAAACATTACAATAAAACATGCGGGAGGATTGGGGCCCTCCTTGTCAATGATCGGGTCGAAGCGGGCCAATCGCTGGGGGCGTCCTTGGTAGTAGCAGCGGAAGCCTCCGGCGCAATCTTCTTTATTGCATCCGTGGTGAACTTGGGGCCAATGGTGCTCGTGGCAACACTGGCTGTGGCGGTGGTGCCCTTCTTCTTCACCATCTTGAAATTTCTTCGGAGATAGCAGTGGTTAAAGCATGACAGTGGTAGCGGCGCGGCGGTTACGAGTTGCAAAAGTAGAGGGAGAAGTGATGGGTTTGTTGCGTGGAAAACAAAAAAAATCCTACCGCAAAGACAAATAAATCCAAGATCTAATCTATGGAAAAGCCAAGATCTAATCTACAAGATCGAAGCAACGAGATGGAGATTAGACTAACCCTCGAAGATTCCAAATCCTACGAGATTAATCTCGTTGTTGGTGTAGACGATCGTCCCGGTGCTGCAATCCGGCAGCACTTCCGTACTCGGTCGCGCGTACGATGTCGATGAAGCCCGTCCTCTCCCCATTCCAGCGGGCAGCGGAGGTGTGGTAGATCTCCACGGAATCCCAGCAGCACGACGGCGTGGTGGTGGTGGTGGAGAAGAAATACCGCAGGGCTTCGCCTAAGCCTGAGCACCGTATGGAGGAGGAAGAGAGGGGGCGGCTAGGGTTGGATGAATGGGTGTGTTGGCCGGCCACCCCCTCCCCTCTTTATATAGGGGGATGGATCGGCCTAGGGTTTCCCCCTGGCCCCACCTCTTCCTTGGCCGGCGCATGGGGGGAATCTTCCCCCCAAGCCTTTCCCTTTATCTCTTCATTTAAACACTTTAATCTGGAGATAGATTCTATCTCTAAATTTAAACCATTTAAATTAGAGATAGATTCTATCTCTAGGGGTGGGCCGGCTTGGACCCACATGTCATAGTGGGCAGGACCCACCATGCCATGTGGCACCTATGTGGCCTCTCCTGGGTTGGTGGGCCCACTGGTGACCCTTCTAGCACATTCTAGAACCTTCTAGAAGCTCCGGTCAAAACACCGGAACTTTCTTGAACCCCGGAAAACGACTTCCCATATATGAATCTTATTCTCCGGACCATTTTGGACCTCCTCGTGATGTCCTGGATCCCATCCGAGACTCCGAACAAACTTCGGTCTCCATCTCATATTCCGAATCTACTTATGCGACATCGGACCTTAAGCGCGTCACCCTACGGTTCATGAACTATGCAGACATGGTCGAGACTCCTCTCCGAGCAATAACCAATAGCGGTATCTGGAGATCCATAATGGCTCCCACATATTCAACGATAACTTAGTGATCGATTTGAACCATTTACATACGATACCGATTCCCTTTGTCACACGATACTTTACTTGTTCGAGGTTCGATCATCGGTATCTCCATACCTTGTTCAACCTCGTTACCGACAAGTACTCTTTACTTGTACCGTGGTATGTCATCTCTTGTGATCTAATCACATGCTTGCAAGCTAATCAGACGATGTTCCACCGAGAGGGCCCAGAGTGTATCTATCCGTCATCGGGATGGACAAATCCCACTGTTGATCCACATGCCTCAACTCACACTTTCCGAATACTTAATCCCATCTTTATAACCACCCATTTACGCAATGGCGTTTGATGTAATCAAAGCATCCTTCCGGTGTAAGTGATTTACATGATCTCATGGTCGAAGGACTAGGTAACTATGTATCAAAAGCTTATAGCAAATTGAACTTAATGACTTGATCTTATGCTACGCTTGTTTGGGTGTGTGTCCATTATATCATTCAACTAATGACATAACCTTGTTATTAATAACATCCAATGTTCATGATCACGAAACCATGATCATCCATTAATCAACAAGCTAGTTATACAAGAGGCTTACTAGGGACTCCTTGTTGTTTACATAACACACATGTATCAATGTTTCGGTTAATACAATTATAGCATGGTATGCAAACATTTATCATAAACACAAAGATATTATAATAACCACTTTATTATTTCCTCTTGGGCATATCTCCAATAGTCTCCCACTTGCACTAGAGTCAATAATCTATATTACATTGTAAGGTACCTAACACCCATGGCATTCTGGTGTTGGTCATGCTTTGCCCTAGGGAGAGCTTTAGTCAACGGATCTGCCACATTCAGATCTGTGTGCACTTTGCAAATCTTTACTTCACCATCTTCGATGTACTCGCGAATTGAATGAAAACGCAACTTGGTATGCTTTAGCTTCTTGTGTGACCTTGGTTCTTGTGCATTGGCGATGGCACCCATGTTGTCACAATAGATGAATAATGGGTCCAATGCACTAGGAACCACACCAAGCTCAACAATGAACCTCTTCATCCATACCGCTTCCGATGAAGCCTCCGAAGCCGCTATGTATTCAGATTCAGTTGAAGACTTCGCCACCGTGCACTGCTTGGAACTCATCCAGCTTACTGCAGCTCCATTCAATATAAACACGTACCCAGACTGAGACTTAGAGTCATCAGGATCAGTGTTCCAACTTGCATCGGTGTAACTGGTTACAACGAGCTCTTGGTCACCGCCATAACAAAGAAACATATCCTTAGTCCTTTTCAAGTACTTCAGGATATTCTTGACCGATGTCCAGTGTTCCATTCCTTGATCACTCTGATATCTGCTGGTCAAACAAACAGCATGTGCGATATCCGGTCTAGTACACAGCATGGCATACATGATAGAGCCTACTGCCGAGGCATAGGGGACCTTGTTCATCCTCTCTCTTTCTTCTGCCGTAGCCGGAACTTGAGTTTTACTCACGACCTTACCTGGCAACATAGGGAAGAACCCTTTCTTGCTTTCATCCATTCTAAACTTCTTTAGAATCTTGTCCAGGTATGTACTCTGTGAAAGCCCTATTAGGCGTCTTGATCTATCTCTATAAATCTTGATGCCTAAAATGTACGTTGCTTCACCAAGGTCTTTCATTGAAAAACACTTATTCAAATAGCCTTTAACACTGCTTAATAGATCTATATCATTCCCAATTAATAATATGTCATCTACATATAATATCAGGAACTCTACAGAGCTCCCACTCACTCTCTTGTAAATACAGGCCTCACCATGAGTTCGTATAAACCCGAAGTCTCTGATCACCGTATCAAAGCGTCGGTTCCAACTCCGGGATGCTTGCTTCAGTCCACAAATGGAACGCTGAAGTTTGCATACCTTGTCAGCATTTTTAGGATCGACAAAACCTTTGGGTTGTACTATATACAACTCTTCCTCAATGTCACCATTAAGGAACGCCGTTTTGACATCCATCTGCCAAATCTCATAATCGAAATATGCAGCTATTGCTAACAAAATCCTCACAGACTTTAGCTTCGCTACAGGTGAGAAAGTCTCATCATAGTCAACTCCTTGAATTTGTCGGAAACCCTTTGCGACAAGTCGGGCTTTATAGACAGTAATATTACCATCAGCATCTATTTTTCTCTTAAGATCCATTTATTCTCGACAGCCTTGTGGCTATCAGGTAAGTCTACCAAAGTCCATACTTTGTTATCATACATGGATCCCATTTCGGATTTCATGGCTTCTTGCCATTTGTTGGAATCTGGGCTCACCATTGCTTCTTCATACGTCGCAGGGTCCTCATCATTGTTGTCCACAATCATGACATTTAGATAGGGATCATACCAATCAGGAGTGGTACGTTCCCTCGTCGATCTGCGAGGTTCAGTAGCTTCCTCGTTCGAAGTTTCATGATCATCATCATTAGCTTCCTCTCCTATCGGTGTAGGCTGCGCAGGAACATCTTCCGGCACTGCGCTACTCTGATCTACGAGAGAAGGTTCATCAACCTCGTCGAGTTCTACTTTCCTTCCAGTATGAGAAACTCCTTCTCAAGAAAGGATCCGTTCTAGGCAACAAACATTTTGCCTTCGGATCTATGATAGAAAGTGTACCCAATTGTTTCTTTAGGGTATCCTATGAAGACGCATTTCTCCGATTTGGGTTCTAGCTTGTCAGGTTGTAACTTCTTTACATAAGCTTCGCAACCCCAAACTTTAAGGAACGACAGCTTAGGTTTCTTCCCAAACCACAATTCATACGGTGTCGTTTCAACGGATTTCGATGGTGCCCTATTTAAAGTGAATGCGGCTGTCTCTAATGCATAACCCCAAAAAGATAATGGCAAATCAGTAAGAGACATCATAGATCGAACCATATCCAAGAGAGTTCGATTACGATGTTCGTACACACCATTACACCGTGGTGTTCTCGGCGGTGTCAATCGTGAAAGTATTCCGCATTTCTTTAAATGCATGCCAAACTCATAACTCAGATATTCGCCTCCGCGATCAGAACGCAAAAACTTAATCTTCTTGTTACGTTGATTTTGTACTTCACTTTGGAATTCCTTAAACTTCTCGAATGTTTCGGACTTATGTTTCATAAAGTAGATATACCCATATCTACTTAGATCATCCGTGAAGGTTAGAACATAACGATAACCACCGCGTGATGCCACACTCATTGGTCCGCACACATCGGTATGTATGATTTCCAACAAGTCTGTAGCTCGCTCCATTGTACCAGAGAATGGAGTCTTAGTCATTTTTCCCATTAGACATGCTTCGCATCTATCAAGTGACTCAAGAAGTCCATTGATGGCGTGTATTTCACACGTTCGTTGGGCAACCCCAAGAGGAAGGTATGATGAGCACAGCAGCAAGTTTTCCCTCAGAAAGAAACCAAGGTTTATCGAACCAGGAGGAGCCAAGAAGCACGTTGAAGGTTGATGGCGGCGGGATGTAGTGCGGCGCAACACCGCAGATTCCGGCGCCAACGTGGAACCTGCACAACACAACCAAACTACTTTGCCCCAACGAAACGAGTGAGGTTGTCAATCTCACCGGCTTGTCTGTAACAAAGGATTAACCGTATTGTGTGGAAGATGATTGTTTGCAGAGAAAACAAGTAGAAACAAGTATTGCAAGTAGATTGTATTTCAAGAAAGAGAATTGGACCGGGGTCCACAGCTCACTAGAGGTGTCTCTCCCATAAGACGAACAAGCATGTTGGGTGAACAAATTACAGCTTGGGCAATTGACAAATAAAGAGAGCATGACAATGCACATACATATCATGATGAGTATAGTGAGATTTAATTGGGCATTACGACAAAGTACATAGACCGCCATCCAACCGCATCTATGCCTAAAAAGTCCACCTTCAAAGTTATCATCCGAACCCCTCCAGTATTAAGTTGCAAACAACGGACAATTGCATTAAGTATGGTGCGTAATGTAATCAACAACTACATCCTTAGACATAGCATCAATGTTTTATCCCTAGTGGCAACAAGACAACACAACCTTAGAACTTTCTGTCACTCGTCCCGGTGTCAATGCAGCATGAACCCACTATCGAGCATAAGTACTCCCTCTTGGAGTTAAAAGCATCTACTTGGCCAGAGCATCTACTAATAACGGAGAGCATGCAAGATCATAAACAACACATAAGCATAACTTTGATAATCAACATAACAAGTATTCTCTATTCATCGGATCCCAACAAACGCAACATATAGAATTACATATAGATGATCTTGATCATGATAGGCAGCTCACAAGATCCGACAATGATAGCACAATGGGGAGAAGACAACCATCTAGCTACCGCTATGGACCCATAGTCCAGGGGTAGACTACTCACTCATCACTCCGGAGGCGACCATGGCGGTGTAGAGTCCTCCGGGAGATGATTCCCCTCTCCGGCAGGGTGCCGGAGGCGATCTCCGTGATCCCCCGAGATGGGATCGGCGGCGACGGCGTCTCGCAATGTTTTCCGTATCGTGGCTCTCGGCATCGGGGGTTTCGTCACGGAGGCTATTTGTAGGCGGAAGGGCAAGTCAAGAGGCGGCACGGGGGGCCCACACCACAGGCCGGCGCGGCCAAGGGGGGGGCCGCGCCGCCCTAGGGTTTGGCCACCCCGTGGCCCCTCTTCGTCTCTCCTTCGGACTTCCGGAAGCTTCGTGAGAAAATAGGCCTCTGGGCTTTTATTTCGTCCAATTCCGAGAATATTTCTTTACTAGGATTTCTGAAACCAAAAACAGCAGAAAACAAAGAATCGGCACTTCGGCATCTTGTTAATAGGTTAGTTCCGTAAAATGCACGAATATGATATAAAGTGTGCATAAAACATGTAGATAACATCAATAATGTGGCATGGAACACAAGAAATTATCGATGCGTTGGAGACGTATCAGCATCCCCAAGCTTAGTTCTGCTCGTCCCGAGCAGGTAAAACGATAACAAAGATAATTTCTGGAGTGACATGCCATCATAATCTTGATCATACTATTTGTAAAGCATATGTAGAGAATGCAGCGATCAAAACAATGTGTATGACATGAGTAAACAAGTGAATCATTAAGCAAAGACTTTTCATGAATAGTACTTCAAGACAAGCATCAATAAGTCTTGCATAAGAGTTAACTCATAAAGCAATAATTCAAAGTAAAGGTATTGAAGCAACACAAAAGAAGATTAAGTTTCAGCAGCTTGCTTTCAACTTGTAACATGTATATCTCATGGATATTGTCAACATAGAGTAATATAATAAGTGCAATAAGCAAGTATGTAAGAATCAATGCACAGTTCACACAAGTGTTTGCTTCTTGAGGTGGATAGAAATAGGTGAACCGACTCAACATAAAAGTAAAGAGAATGGTCCTCATAGAGGAAAAGCATCGATTGCTATATTTGTGCTAGAGCTTTGATTTTGAAAACATGAAACAATTTTGTCAACGGTAGTAATAAAGCATATGCATCATGTAAATTATATCTTATAAGTTGCAAGCCTCATGCATAGTGTACTAATAGTGCTCGCACCTTGTCCTAATTAGCTTGGACTACCCGGATTATCACCGCAATACATATGCTTTAACCAAGTATCACAAAGGGGTACCTCTATGCCGCCTCGTACAAAGGTCTAAGGAGAAAGCTCGCATTTGGATTTCTCGCTTTTGATTATTCTCAACTTAGACATCCATACCGGGACAACATAGACAATAGATAATGGACTCCTCTTTTAATGCTTTAAGCATTCAACAACAATTAATTCTTTTCTCATTAGAGATTTGAGGATGTTTGTCCAAAACTGAAACTTCCACCATGGAACATGGCTTTAGTTAGCGGCCCAATGTTCTTCTCTCACAATATGCATGCTCAAACCATTCAACTCGATGTAGATCGCCCTTACTTCGTACAAGACGAACATGCATAGCAACTCACATGAAATTCAACAATGAGTTGATGGCGTTCCCCAGCAAACATGGTTATCGCACAACAAGCAACTTAATAAGAGATAAAGTGCATAATTACATATTCAATACCACAATAGTTTTTAAGCTATTTGTCCCATGAGCTATATATTGCAAAGGTGAATGATGGAATTTTAAAGGTAGCACTCAAGCAATTTACTTTGGAATGGCGGAAAATACCATGTAGTAGGTAGGTATGGTGGACACAAATGGCATAGTGGTTGGCTCAAGTATTTTGGATGCATGAGAAGTATTCCCTCTCGATACAAGGTTTAGGCTAGCAAGGTTGTTTGAGGCAAACACAAGGATGAACTAGTACAGCAAATCTCGCATAAAAGACATATTGAAAGCATTATAATACTCTATACCGTCTTCCTTGTTGTTCAAACTCAAAACTAGAAATTATCTAGACCTTAGAGAAACCAAATATGCAAACCAAATTTTAGCATGCTCTATGTATTTCTTCATTAATGGGTGCAAAGCATATGATGCAAGAGCTTAAACATGAACACAACAATTGCCAAGTATCACATTACCCAAAACATTTATAGCAATTACTACATGTATCATTTTCCAATTCCAACCATATAACAATTTAACGAAGGAGAAACTTCGCCATGAATACTATGAGTAGAAACCAAGGACATATTTGTCCATATGCTACAGCGGAGTGTGTATCTCTCCCATAAAGTGAATGCTAGGATCCATTTTATTCAAACAAAACAAAAACAAAAACAAACCGACGCTCCAAGAAAAAGCACATAAGATGTGGCCGAATAAAAATGTAGTTTCGTGGGAGGAACCTCGATAATTTGTTGATGAAGAAGGGGATGCCTTGGGCATCCCCAAGCTTAGACGCTTGAGTCTTATTGATATATGCAGGGGTGAACCACCGGGTGCATCCCCAAGCTTAGAGCTTTCACTCTCCTTGATCATGTTGCATCATACTCCTCTCTTGATCCTTGAAAACTTCCTCCACACCAAACTCGAAACAACTCATTAGAGGGTTAGTGCACAATATAAATTGACATATTCAGAGGTGACACACTCATTCTTAACACTTCTGGACATTGCATAATGCTACTGGACATTAGTGGATCAAAGAAATTCATCCAACATAGCGAAAGAGGCAATGCGAAATAAAAGGCAGAATCTGTCAAAACAGAACAGTTCGTATTGACGAATTTTAAAATGGCACCAGACTTGCTCAAATGAAAATGCTCAAATTGAATGAAAGTTGCGTACATATCTGAGGATCATGCACGTAAATTGGCATAATTTTCTGAGCTTCCTGCAGGGCAGTGGGCTCAGATTCGTGACAGCAAAGAAATCTGGAACTGCGCAGTAATCCAAATCTAGTACTTACTTTTCTATCAACGGCTTAACTTGGCACAACAAAACTCAAAACTAAGATAAGGAGAGGTTGCTACAGTAGTAAACAACTTCCAAGACACAAAATAAAAACAAAGTACTGTAGGTAAAAACATGGGTTGTCTCCCATAAGCGCTTTTTTAACGCCTTTCAGCTAGGCGCGTAAAGTGTGTATCAAGTAACATCGAGAGATGAAGCATCAACATCATAATTTGTTCTAATGATAGAATCATAAGGTACCTTCATTCTCTTTCTAGGGAAGTGTTCCATACCTTTCTTGAGAGGAAATTGATATTTTATATTACCTTCCCTCATATCAATAATAGCACCAACAAGCTCAAGAAAAGGTCTTCCCAATATAATTGGACAAGATGCATTGCATTCAATATCCAAGACAACAAAATCAACGGGAACAAGGTTATTGTTAACGGTAATGCGAACATTATCAACTTTACCCAAAGGTTTCTTTGTAGAATGATCAGCAAGATTAACATCCAAATAACAATTTTTCAGCGGTGGCAAGTCAAGCATATTATAAATTTTCTTAGGCATAACGGAAATACTTGCACCAAGATCACATAAAGCATTACAATCAAAATCTTTAACCTTCATCTTAATGATGGGCTCCCAACCATCTTCTAGCTTTTTAGGAATAGAGGCTTCGCGCTCTAGTTTCTCTTCTCTAGCTTTTATGAGAGCATTTGTAATATGATGCGTGAAAGCCAAATTTATAGCACTAGCATTAGGACTTTTAGCAAGTTTTTGCAAGAACTTTATAACTTCAGAGATGTGGCAATCATCAAAGTTCAAACCATTATAATCTAAAGCAATGGGATCATCATCCCCAATGTTGGAAAAATTTCAGCAGCTTTATCGCAGCAGTTTCAGCATAGCTTTAGCAGCTTCAGCAGCTTTTCGCGCTTTGCATTAGAAGTGGAAACATTGCTAACACCAATTCTTTTATTAGTATGAGTAGGAGGTGCAGCAACATGTGTAGCATTAGCATTACTAGTGGTGGTAATAGTCCAAACTTTAGCTATATTCTTCTCTTTAGCTAGTTTTTCATTTTCTTCTCTATCCCACCTAGCACGCAGTTCAGCCATTAATCTTATATTCTCATTAATTCTAACTTGAATGGCATTTGCTGTAGTAACAATTTTATTTTCAATATCCCTATTAGGCATAACTTTCGATTTCAAAAGATCAACATCGGAGGCAAGACTATCAACTCTAGAAACAAGAATATCAATTTTATTGAGCTTTTCCTCAACAGCATTTGTTAAAGGCAGTTTGTGTACTAATAAATTCTTTAAGCATGGCTTCAAGTCCAGGGGGTGAATTCCTATTATTGTTGTAAGAATTTCCATAAGAATTACCATAGCCGTTGCCATTATTATAAGGATATGGCCTATAGTTATTACTAGAATTGTTCCGGTAAGCATTGTTGTTGAAATTATTATTATTTTTAATGAAGTTTACATCAACATGTTCTTCTTGTGCAACCAATGAAGCTAACGGAACATTATTAGGATCAACATTAGTCCTATCATTCACAAGCATAGACATAATAGCATCAACCTTATCACTCAAGGAAGAGGTTTCTTCAACAGAATTTACCTTCTTACCTTGGGGAGCTCTTTCCGTGTGCCATTCAGAGTAGTTGATCATCATATTATCAAGAAGCTTTGTTGCTTCACCAAGAGTGATGGACATAAAGGTACCTCCAGCAGCTGAATCCAATAAATTCCGCGAAGAAAAATTTAGTCCCGCATAGAAGGTTTGGATGATCATCCAAGTAGTCGATCCATGGGTTGGGCAATTTTTAACCAGAGATTTCATTCTTTCCCAAGCTTGAGCAACATGTTCAGTATCTAATTGTTTAAAATTCATTATGCTACTCCTCAAAGATATAATTTTAGCAGGGGGATAATATCTACCAATAAAAGCATCCTTGCATTTAGTCCATGAATCAATACTATTCTTAGGCAGAGATAGCAACCAATCTTTAGCTCTTCCTCTTAATGAGAAAGGGAACAATTTTAGTTTAATAATATCACCATCTACATCTTTATATTTTTGCATTTCGCATAGTTCAACAAAATTATTAAGATGGGCAGCAAGCATCATCGAACTAACACCGTAAAATTGATTGTTCATGACAAGATTCAAGTAAAGCAGGTTTAATTTCAAAGAATTCTGCTGTAGTAGCAGGTGGAGCAATAGGTGTGCATAAGAAATCATTATTATTTGTGGTTGTGAAGTCACACAACTTAGTATTTTCAGCGTTGGCCATTTTAGCAATAGTAAATAAAGCAAACTAGATAAAGTAAATGCAAGTAAACTAATTTTTTTGTGTTTTTGATATAGCAGTACAAGACAGCAAATAAAGTAAAACTAGCAACTAATTTTTGTGTGTTTTGATTTAGTGCAGCAAACAAAGTAGTAAATAAAATAAAGCAAGACAAAAACAAAGTAAAGAGATTGAGAAGTGGAGACTCCCTTGCAGCGTGTCTTGATCTCCCCGCAACGGCGCCTGTAAAATATGCTTGATGGCGTGTATTTCACACGTTCGTTGGGCAACCCCAAGAGGAAGGTATGATGAGCACAGCAGCAAGTTTTCCCTCGTAAAGAAACCAAGGTTTATCGAACCAGGAGGAGCCAAGAAGCACGTTGAAGGTTGATGGCGGCGGGATGTAGTGCGGCGCAACACCGTAGATTCCGGCGCCAACGTGGAACCCGCACAACACAACCAAACTACTTTGCCCCAACGAAACAGTTGAGGTTGTCAATCTCACCGGCTTGCCGTAACAAAGGATTAACCGTATTGTGTGGAAGATGATTGTTTGCAGAGAAAACAGTAGAAACAAGTATTGCAGTAGATTGTATTTCAAGTAAAGAGAATTGGACCGGGGTCCACAGCTCACTAGAGGTGTCTCTCCCATAAGACGAACAGCATGTTGGGTGAACAAATTACAGTTGGGCAATTGACAAATAAAGAGAGCATGACAATGCACATACATATCATGATGAGTATAGTGAGATTTAATTGGGCATTACGACAAAGTACATAGACCGCCATCCAACCGCATCTATGCCTAAAAAGTCCACCTTCAGAGTTATCATCCGAACCCCTCCAAGCATTAAGTTGCAAACAACAGTACAATTGCATTAAGTATGGTGCGTAATGTAATCAACAACTACATCCTTAGACATAGCATCAATGTTTTATCCCTAGTGGCAACAAGCACAACACAACCTTAGAACTTTCGTCACTCGTCCCGTGTGTCAATGCAGTCATGAACCCACTATCGAGCATAAGTACTCCCTCTTGGAGTTAAAAGCATCTACTTGGCCAGAGCATCTACTAATAACGGAGAGCATGCAAGATCATAAACAACACATAAGCATAACTTTGATAATCAACATAACAAGTATTCTCTATTCATCGGATCCCAACAAACGCAACATATAGAATTACATATAGATGATCTTGATCATGATAGGCAGCTCACAAGATCCGACAATGATAGCACAATGGGGAGAAGACAACCATCTAGCTACCGCTATGGACCCATAGTCCAGGGGTAGACTACTCACTCATCACTCCGGAGGCGACCATGGCGGTGTAGAGTCCTCCGGGAGATGATTCCCCTCTCCGGCAGTGGTGCCGGAGGCGATCTCCGGGATCCCCCGAGATGGGATCGGCGGCGACGGCGTCTCGCAATGTTTTCCGTATCGTGGCTCTCGGCATCGGGGGTTTCGTCACGGAGGCTATTTGTAGGAGGAAGGGCAAGTCAAGAGGCGGCACGGGGGCCCACACCACAGGCCGGCGCGGCCAAGGGGGGGCCGCGCCGCCCTAGGGTTTGGCCACCCCGTGGCCCCTCTTCGTCTCTCCTTCGGACTTCCGGAAGCTTCGTGAGAAAATAGGCCTCCGGGCTTTTATTTCGTCCAATTCCGAGAATATTTCTTTACTAGGATTTCTGAAACCAAAAACAGCAGAAAACAAGCAATCGGCACTTCGGCATCTTGTTAATAGGTTAGTTCCGTAAAATGCACGAATATGATATAAAGTGTGCATAAAACATGTAGATAACATCAATAATGTGGCATGGAACACAAGAAATTATCGATACGTTGGAGACGTATCATCCATCGGAATGGAGTTTCTTCATGCGCTTCACTCCAATATGATCAAGACGACAGTGCCACATATAAGTAGAATTATCATTCAATTTAATTCGCTTAGCATCAATGTTATGAACATGTGTATCACTACTATCGATATTTAACAAGAATAAACCATTCATCTCAGGTGCATGACCATAAAAGATATTACTCATATAAATAGAACAACCATTATTCTTAGATTTAAACAAATAACCGTCTTGCATTAAACAAGATCCAGATATAATGTTCATGCTCAACGCAGGCACCAAATAACAATTATTGAGGTTCAAAACTAATCCCGAAGGTAGATGTAGAGGGAGCGTGCCGACGGAGATCACATCGACCTTGGATCCATTTCCAACGTGCATCGTCACCTCGTCCCTCGCCAGGCTTCGTTTATTCAGCAGTTCCCGTTTCGAGTTACAAATGTGAGCAACCGAACCAGTATCAAATACCCAGACACTACTACGAGAACCAGTAAGATAGACATCAATAACATGTATATCAAATATACCTTTTTCTTGACGTGGTCGCTCTTCAGATCGGCCAAGTACTTGGGGCAATTACGCTTCCAGTGCCCCTTCTCCTTGCAGTAATAGCACACAGTATCAGGCTTGGGGCCAGCCTTAGGCTTGTCAGGAGGCGCAGCAGCTTTCTTGCCTCCCTTCTTAAAGTTGTCCTTGTTGTTAGGCTTTCCCTGCTTCTTGAAACTGGTGGTCTTGTTGACCATCAACACTTGGTGCTCTTTCTGTATCTCAATTTCCGCAGATTTCAGCATGGAGAAGAGTTCAGTTAACTCTTTGTTCATGTTCTAAATGTTGTAGTTCATCACGAAATTCTTGTAACTAGGTGGGAGTGATTGGAGGACACGATGAATGCCCAGCTGGTTAGGAATCACAATTCCCAAGTCACTAAGCTTCTTCGCATGCCCAGACATCTTGAGCATGTGCTCGCTAACGGAGCTACCCTCTTCCATCATGCAGCAAAAGAAGTGTTTCGAGGCCTCATAGCTTTCCACGGCCGCATGAGTTTCAAAGATAGCTTTTAGCTCATGGACCAGCTCATAAGGGTCGCGGTGCTCAAACCGTTTTTGGAGCTCCACCTCTAGGCTGCACAGGATGGCACACTGAACTTGAGAGTACCGAATGACCCGAGTCTCATAAATATTCTTTACGTCCTCAGATACTACAGGTGGTGGTGGGGGACCCAGCGGTCCTTCGAGCACATATTGCAGATTTCCACCATTGAGGAAAATCCTCACATGGCGGAACCAGTCGGTGAAGTTGCTACCGTTGCTCTTAAGCTTTTCTTTCTCTAGGAACTGGTTAAAACTGATGGAGGGGGACGCCATGATCTACAACATATTTGCAAAGAGTTTAGACTAAGTTTATGATAAATTGAGTTCAATTTTAATTCTTAAATTAACTAGGTGAACTCCCACTCAAAACAACATCCCTCGCATTGTCTTAGTGATCACACGAACCAAATCCACTACACCAAGTCCGATGTTCACGAGAAAAGATGTAGCTTCAAAGGCGAACACTCAAAGTGTTCATCATATCATTCATATGACTCATGCTCTACCTTTCGGTATCCCGTGTTCCGAGACCATGTCTGTACATGCTAGGCTCGTCAAGGGAACCTTAGTATCCGCGTGTGCAAAACTGGCTTGCACCCGTTGTATGCACATGTAGAATCTATCACACCCGATCATCACGTGATGCTTCGAAATGACAAGTCTTAGCAACGGTGCATACTAAGGATGAACACTTTATTATCTTGATATTTTAGTGAGAGGGATAATCTTATAATGCTACCGTCGTGATCTAAGCAAAATAAGATGCATAAAGGATTAAAATCACATGCAATTCATAATGTGTGATATGATATGGCCTTTCTTCTTGTGCTTTTGATCTCCATCTCCAAAGCACGTACATGATCTCCATCATCACCAGCATGGCGTCAAGGTCGATGGCGCCGCTTCATGGTTGTCCATCACTTATAGCTACTATAACAACTACTTGAAATAAAGCTATTACATGATGAATAGACACGCAGGTCTTTAACAAAAATTAAAGACAACCATTAGGCTCCTGCCGGTTGCCATAATACAATAATGAACATCTCATACATCAAATATAATCATCATCACATGGCCATATCACATCACCAAACCCTACAAAAACAAGTTAGACGCCTCTAATTTGGTTTGCATATTTTACGTGGTTTAGGGTTTTCGAGTAAGATCCAATCTACCTATGAACATGAACCACAACGGTGCTACTAGTGTTATCAATAGAAAGAGCAAATTGAATCTTCACTATGGTGAGAGAGACACACACCCGCAAAGCCACTTATGCAATACAAGTTGCATGTCAAGCGTGGAGCAAGTCTCATGAGACGCGGTCATGTAAAGTTAGCCCGGGCCGCATCATCCCACCATCCCGCAAGATGCAAAGTGCACTAACTAAAAACAACAAAAGCATCAACGCCCACAAAACCATTGTGTTCTACTCGTGCAACAGATCTATGCATAGACACGGCTCTGATACCACTGATGGGTTCGTTGCATGGAAAACAAAAATTTCCTACCGCAAAGACGAATAAATCCAAGATCTAATCTATGGAAAAGCCAAGATATAATCTACAAGATCGAAGCAACGAGATGGAGATTAGACTAACCCTCGAAGATTCCAAAGCCTACGAGATTAATCTCGTTGTTGGTGTAGACAATCGTCCCGGTGCTGCAATCCGGCAGCACTTCCGTACTCGGTCGCGCGTACGGTGTCGATGAAGCCCGTCCTCTCCCCGTTCCAGCAGGCAGCGGAGGTGTGGTAGATCTCCACGGAATCCCAGCAGCACGACGGCGTGGTGATGGTGGCGGAGAAGAAATACTGCAGGGCTTCGCCTAAGCCTGAGCAGCGTATGGAGGAGGAAGAGAGGGGGGCGGCTACGGTTGGATGAATGGGTGTGTTGGCCGGCCACCCCCTCCCCTCTTTATATAGGGGGAGGGGTCGGCCTAGGGTTTCCCCCTGGCCCCACATCTTCCTTGGCCGGCGCATGGGGGGGGAATCTTCCCCCCCCCAAGCCTTCCCCTTTATCTCTTCATTTAAACACTTTAATCTTGAGATAGATTCTATCTCTAAATTTAAACCATTTAAATTAGAGATAGATTCTATCTCTAGGGGTGGGCCGGCCTGGGCCCACATGTCATAGTGGGCAGGACCCACCATGCCATGTGGTGTCTATGTGGCCTCTCCTGGGGTGGTGGGCCCACTGGTGACCCTTCTAGCACATTCTAGAACCTTCTAGAAGCTCCGGTCAAAACACAGAAACTTTCCTGAACCCCGGAAAATGACTTCCCATATATGAATCTTATTCTCCGGACCATTCTGGACCTCCTCGTGATGTCCTGGATCCCATCCGAGACTACGAACAAACTTCGGTCTCCATCTCATATTCGGAATCTACTTATGCGACATCGAACCTTAAGCGCGTTGATACGTCTCCGACGTATCGATAATTTCTTATGTTCCATGCTACATTATTGATGATATCTACATGTTTTATGCACACTTTATGTCATATTCGTGCATTTTCTGGAACTAACCTATTAACAAGATACCGAAGAGCCGATTCTTGTTTTCTCGCTTGTTTTTGGTTTCGAAATCCTAGTAAAGAAATATTCTCGGAATTGGACGAAATCAACGCCCAGGGTCCTATTTTGCCACGAAGCTTCCAGAAGACCAAGGGGGAAAGGAAGTGGGGCCACGAGGCGCCGCCACACTAGGGCGGCGCGGCCTAGGTCTTGGCCGCGCCAGCCTGGCGTGTGGGGCCCTCGTGTGGCCCCCCGCGTTGCCCTTCCGCCTACTTAAAGCCTCCGTCGCGAAACCCCCGCATGCGAGAGCCACGATACGGAAAACCTTGCGAGACGCCGCCGCCGCCAATCCCATCTCGGGGGATTCTCGCAGATCTCCTCCGGCACCTCCGCCGGAGAGGGGATTCATCTCCCGGAGGACTCTTCACCGCCATGGTCGCCTCCGGAGTGATGAGTGAGTAGTTCACCCCTGGACTATGGGTCCATAGCAGTAGCTAGATGGTTGTCTTCTCCTCATTGTGCTTCATTGTTGGATCTTGTGAGCTGCCTAACATGATCAAGATCATCTATCTATAATACTATATGTTGTGTTTGTCGGGATCCGATGGATAGAGAATACTATGTTATGTTAATTATCAAGTTATTACCTATGTGTTGTTTATGATCTTGCATGCTCTCCGTTATTAGTAGAGGCTCGGCCAAGTTTTTGCTCTTAACTCCAAGAGGGAGTATTTATGCTCGATAGTGGGTTCATGCCTCCATTAAATCTGGGACAGTGACAGAAAGTTCTAAGGTTGTGGATGTGCTGTTGCCACTAGGGATAAAACATTGATGCTATGTCTAAGGATGTAGTTATTGATTACATTACGCACCATACTTAATGCAATTGTCTGTTGTTTTGCAACTTAATACTGGAAGGGGTTCGGATGATAACCCGAAGGTGGACTTTTTAGGCATAGATGCATGCTTGGATAGCGGTCTATGTACTTTGTCGTAATGCCCAATTAAATCTCACTATATTTATCATGTCATGTATGTGCATTGTTATGCCCTCTCTATTTGTCAATTGCCCGACCGTAATTTGTTCACCCAACATGCTTTTATCTTATGGGAGAGACACCTCTAGTGAACTGTGGACCCCGGTCCTATTCTTTACATCGCATACAATCTACTCGCAATACTTGTTTTACCGTTTTCTCGCAAACAATCATCTTCCACACAATACGGTTAATCCTTTGTTACGAGCAAGCCGGTGAGATTGACAACCTCACCGTTTCGTTGGGGCAAAGTACTTTGGTTGTGTTGTGCAGGTTCCACGTTGGCGCCGGAATCTCTGGTGTTGCGCCGCACTACATCCCGCCGCCATCAACCTTCAACGTGCTTCTTGACTCCTACCGGTTCGATTAAACCTTGGTTTCTTATCGAGGGAAACTTGCCGCTGTGCGCATCACACCTTCCTCTTGGGGTTCCCAACGGACGTGTCAACTACACGCATCAAGCAAATTTCTGGCGCCGTTGCCGGGAAACGAAGAAAAGTTACACCACAAAGATTTCTAACTCCCACGTCAACTGCACGCCAGCAAGCACGCGTCACCCTACGGTTTGTGAACTATGCAGACATGGTCGAGACTCCTCTCCGAGCGATAACCAATAGCGGGATCTGGAGATCCATAATGGCTCCCACATATTTAACGATAACTTAGTGATCGATTTGAACCATTTACATACGATACCGATTCCCTTTGTGACACGATACTTTACTTGTCCGAGGTTCGATCATCGGTATCTCCATACCTTGTTCAACCTCGTTACCGACAAGTACTCTTTACTCGTACCGTGGTATGTCATCTCTTGTGATCTAATCACATGCTTGCAAGCTAATCAGACGACGTTCCACCGAGAGGGCCCAGAGTGTATCTATCCGTCATCGGGATGGACAAATCCCACTGTTGATCCACATGCCTCAACTCACACTTTCCGAATACTTAATCCCATCTTTATAACCACCCATTTACGCAATGGCGTTTGATGTATTCAAAGCATCCTTCCGGTGTAAATGATTTACATGATCTCATGGTCGAAGGACTAGGTAACTATGTATCGAAAGTTATAGCAAATTGAACTTATTGACTTGATCTTATGCTACGCTTGTTTGGGTGTGTGTCCATTATATCATTCAACTAATGACACAACCTTTTTATTAATAACATCCAATGTTCATGATCACGAAACCATGATCATCCATTAATCAACAAGCTAGTTATACAAGAGGCTTACTAGGGACTCCTTGTTGTTTACATAACACACATGTATCAATGTTTCGGTTAATACAATTATAGCATGGTATGCAAACATTTATCATAAACACAAAGATATTATAATAACCACTTTATTATTGCCTCCTTGGCATATCTCCAACAAGAAGAAAGCAATAGGAGGAAGAAAAAGAGTAAATCTGCGTTATTCTTTATAAAGGGGAAAGTTACCAAGGATTTTGGTCCGGTGGATCTGTGCCATAAACATTGGACGCAGATCTAGGTCACCACGTGTCGCAGTGGCAATCACACCAAAGGACAACTACCTCCACTACGCACGGAAATCGAGGAGTCGCCTTGGATGAAGCGCAATGATCGGTCATTTCCCAAATAGACTGCTCAGAGCAGGGGGTGGGTATGTCAGTTCATGTCCCGTCAACCCGCAGCTATAATTCTGATGTCACTGATGATGTCATCAAAATTATCGGCTCCTTATTTGTAAGGCATCCGAAGGAATCTACAGCGTTGGACTACTCGACTTGAGTCTACGCACGGTTGCAAGCATCCGTCCTTAGACTCGGGGGCCACTCCCATCGGGAGCACTGGACGTGCACCCGGTAAAAACTACTAAAGAAGAAGAAAAACGAACTCGAAGGTTTCAAAAGATCCAGGATCGAACCCGTGGACTTGATCCTGAGTAGAGTAACGTTGTTTTGCAATCGGCAGTTAACTAGCATCGATTTATCGAGTAAGACTGGGCTCGTTACTTTTGTCCCTTACGTACGTACTATCATACTAAACGACTTCACTCGATGCTTTTGAAGACCCAATATATAAAAAGGTCTCGGATGATGAAGGCAATTCAGAAAGCTCCGATATCAGAATCTTCGAGTAGTACAACTTGAGTCTACGCACGGTTGCAAGCATCCTTCCCTAGGGGGCTACTCCCATCGGGAGAGCTCGACGCGCACCCGATATCAAGCAATTTCGACTTCATAATGATGAAGAAGGACCAAATCTTTTCAACAGTTATGGACATTCGGGTGAAGACAATTATAATCCCTACCCAAAGCTTTACTTCGGCCAGTCACTCGGGGGCTACTGATGTGGGCATTATCCTTCGGGTACCTGACATTAGTCTACCTCCTCCGGCCCAACTAGGGGTCCATGAAGATTGCCCAATAGCCAAGGTGGCCCTATACGTCGGTTCCAGCAAAGGAGACCTACTTGAAGATGGATTCTTGACGAACAAGGCAAGGAGACGCCGTACAAGGAAAGACTAGAATAGATCTCATTGTAACCTAGTCGAGTCTAGACAAGACTCTCGAGACCTGGCCTGCTATATAAAGGCTAGGAGAGGGCCTATCGAAAGGACAACTGCAATACGTAGAACCACCGCAAGTTAGAGGTAGAAACCTAGAATCCTTGCCTCTCGGCAAGACAACCAACATAGCCTATCGGCTACCCCATTGTAACCCGACATATTCGATAATCAAGATCACACAAGCAGGAAGTAAGGGTTTTAACTCATCGAGGGCCCCAAACCTGGGTAAATCTCTCTCCCCGTTTGTTTGATATCCGATGTCTCGTACTAGCCTACAGGATTCCATCAACCCTAAGCCCCTCATGGTGGGCATTACCGGGGAGCACCCTCGTGATATGGTGTTAGGGGAAAATCAATTAATTATGTTAAATATTACAATGATCCACTTATCAAATTTTGGAGGGGTAAATGGGTACATGAGGATGATATTTTCCCCTTTACATACATCTGTGTAATTTGTTTTTATCCCATACATGTACACCTAAAAGGGTTTTACCCAACAGGTACAGTGGTCATACGCATGGGTGGACTCAACATCCCCCTAGCTTGGACGCGTGCCCGGGCTTCGCTTGCGCTAGCCCTCTGCACGAGACTAAAAATTAGCGTAAAATCCCAATCTAGCCAGGGGCACAATCTATGACATGAAAACATCTATGGTGGCAGATTATGTGTGGTTGGCCTTCAAGCAATGGGCTCGGACGCTTGAGGCTCGCATCACAGTTAGTCACTCTCTCCCATCCTAGAAAAAAAGACCCCACGGAGGCAGCTACCACCTAACACACATGATCTGCCACCACATACGTGCCCAGGTCACTGATAGTGCCCCTGGCTAGATTGGGTTTTTACGCTGATTTATGTCTCGTGTAGGGGCCAGCGCAAGCAAAGACTGGGCACGCTCCCAGGCTGCGGGGATGTTGCATCCGCCCGTGATGTCACTTGATAACTTGGACATATTGAATTTGATCTTGCCAAACTGTTATTCTTCTTCAGTCGTGGATAAATTCTTGATTCAGTTGCTTCTTTATGTTGGCGGTGTCGTTGCTAATCACTTGCGTAGTATTTTTCATCGTCCGGATATTTTTAATTATCCATATCTCATATTGCTTGTTGGTGAGGGTGTTCACACATGTCTTCTTCCCGTCATTCGGAATGCCCATGTTCCTCCACGCATGGCGAGGCGTCATTTCTTATGTGCATCCATCATCGCGGCTTGAGCACGGAAATTTTTGTAGATCCTTGCCGAGGTTAGATACGGTAGCTTGGAGTTCTCTAAATTGACCATCAATTCGTCGTTCAAATACTATGAACGAATCACGCATGGTGAATTTGAAGGAGTTATTCCATAGAGACAATAATATATTGTGATTTTTTATTGACAACTTAGTTTTCATTGTTAATGTTTACCGCTTTATGATATAACTGCTATGTTTCTCGAATATGAGATTCAAATAAAGGCCATGAGCATGTGTAGAGAGTTAAGCAGATCAATTTGTTTCTAGTCCCGCATCTAGGACTAGCTCATGTGTTGTTTGATTATCACACTGTTCTGATCATGGGCATAGTTAATGTGATTAAGATGCCAACATAAGTGAGAGTACATTGTTAAGAACGAGGGTACTAAACATTTCCAATTCTATGATAAACTATGAGGTATTTTGTCACACCCTATCAGTATAATCATCAAGGTTTTATATTATGTATAAGTCCTTAGACCATGAGTTTATCACGTTACCTCATACAAGAAAGTATATTTAAGTTCCTAAAATGTTACACCATAACTAGAGTAATCATAAAGGTGTTCTTAGAATATAATGGATAATATGCCATGGATCAAGATAGTTCAAGACTTGGATATTGCTGCTCCTGACTAAGGAGAGATACACGCTAGGATCTTCCGGTATTGTGATGTAAAGTAATCTTCTGCAGAAACACATCCTGATGGTGATTACGAGGACATCATAATACGTGAATGAGTAAAGAGAATGAAACCGACACGAGGATAAGGATATATAGTAAACAAGAATCGATTCATGAGGATACCTAAATGGGTCACACTCTTAAGGTATTTCAGTCTATTGTGGGAGTTGTATTTATGGTATATGTGGTTGAGAGAGAATGTTTAGAATAGTTCTAGCAGCATAAAAATAATTTATGTGGAGTAGTGGAGTCATTCTAGTGTTATCATAATAGTTTCAGTGGTATAGTAGGATTTATCCTTGACTTATGATGAGAGAAAAGCAATACCAGAAAATTTCCAGAGTACTTAATATGGGTTTTGGATTTACCGGAATTGTTCCGCTGAAGTTATATTGGAGGAATTAGGGCTTTGGTGTTTTTTAGAAGTTCTAGAAGTCCCTGGAACCAGAGGGGTGTCGGAAAGGGCACACAATTTATGGGGTGGCCGCATGGGGCTCTGGGGGTCCACATGATAGACACAGCAATGCCCTAGGTATCCCCTCAAAGTGGGCCAGCCTATTTGGTAGGGAAAGCGTTGGCCAAGCCCCTACCTTCCCCTTCCGTCTATGGGGATGGAGATAGGATTTTGGGATAGGCCAGGCCAAACGTTCCATAAGGAGGGTGAGGCCAGCAACCCTTCCTTATTGCGGTGGTAGGGGGCTCCTCTTCCAAGCCCCACTAGTAGGAAAAGGCTCTTCTGTGCCGCACGACGTGCGCCACAGAATTCACGCCACAAAAATTTGAATTCTATGACGCATGGACCCATGCGCCATAGAAAAGTGACATTTCTCTGGCGCACCAGGAAGCCATGCGACACCGCAAACATTCTATGGCGCATCTAGTGGTGGTGCGCCACAATTTTTTAATTTAAAAAATGACGGCCAGCTATGGATCCGGGGCCGACGGATTTTTTTTTTTGAAATTTTCCAAAGGTCGCAGGAGGTGGTGCGTGCGTGGGTGGAGGAGGAGGAAGAGGAGGCCGGCCGGAGGTTGTTGGTGGGTGGGTGGTGGAGGAGGAGAAGGAGGAGGCCAGCCTGAGGTGGGGGGAGGGGGTCGCCGGAGGAGGAGGAGGTGGTGGTGGTCGCCGGAAGTGGAGGATTAGGTGGTGGTGGTTTCCATAGGAGGAGGAGGAGGAGGTGGTGCCAGAGGAGGAGAAGGAGGTCGCCGGAGGAGGAGAAGGTGGTCGCCAGAGGAGGAGGAGGAGGTGGTGGTCGTCGGCTATGGAAGATTAGGAGGAGGAGGAGGAGGAGGAGGAGGAGGGGAAGTGGAGAGAAGGAGGAGAAGGGAGGAGAAGAGGAAGTGGAAGTAGTGGAGAGGAGGGAGGAGTTGAATGAGGAGAAAAGAGAGAGGGAGATGGGCGCCTCCGAAATTCAAATTTCAGACTAAACATTCTGTGGCGCATGGGCATATGGTGCGCCACAGAAAAAAATCGAATTTTTTTATTTTTAAAGGAAAAAATCTTGACGTTGCCGTAACTTTTTACTCTTTTGGAATTTGCCGATTTTGTAAATTTCAGAACGGCCACAGGCCGTCGAATTTCGATGTAGGATTTTCTACCGGTCATTTTGATATATTATGCTTTTTTAAGTTCGTATGCAATCAGAAATCCAGTTTGAAGATTTCATGACTTTTTTTGCAAAATACATCGAAATCCATGTTTTCCAGTTTTTCCTACAAGTATACCACTTAGTATAAGTACAGTTCAAAGGATTTTTTTTTTGAAGCTTTATAGTTTTTTGTGCTTTTTTGAACACTGAAAAGGCGATCCAGGGGGGTGCGTGGAAGGTTGAAAAATCTGGCACATGGAGCTCCATGCGCCACAGAAATGCTACTTTCTCTGGCGCATTTGACCACATGCGCAACAAAAAGGCGACATTTCTGTGGCGCATCCAGCTCCATGCGCCACGGAAATACTCAGAATTGGTCAACATAATAATTGGGTGTGGGCCTCACCAAATTTTTGTGGCGCATGGAGAGTTGGTGCGCCACAAAAAGGCATTCCAGCTAGTTTCCTACTTGTTCCCCCTACCCATTGGCCTCCTATATAAACCCATGAGCCCCTCTTTCATAAACAACATTGTGTATCTAGTAAGCCTCTACTAGATTAGTCCGTTGATTAATGATGCTTAAGGTTTCGTAACCATGGATATTTGTTGTCGATTAATAATGAGGCCATGTCATTATAAGAATGACGTGATGGATAGGCCTAGCTAAGCAAAGCAATTAGATCGTGTCACTATGTTTAAATCGCTACAACTTTCCAAAGTCAAGTATCCATATCATTAGACCATGAGATTATGTTACTCCCTAGTACCGTAAGAATAATTTGGGAGCATCAACCGTCAATTCGTAAATGGGTGATCATAAAGGTATATTTCATGTATCTCAGAAAGTGTGTGTAGGGTAGCATGTATCAAGACTTGGATTTGTCCATCCACGTCCCATTATTTATTATTGATCGGAGAGGTATCTCGATCATGTACACATATTTTCGAACCCGTAGGGTCACACACTTCATGCTCAATGACGCTAGGGTAGAAATGATATATTCATGATGGTTAGACAGAAGTTTTGTTTGGATCCTCAGATGGGATAGATGACATCACGAGGAGCTTCGGAATAGTCTAAAGATAAATAATCATATATGAGAAAATCTTTTTAGTGTTTTAGAAATGTTCAGGATTTTTTCGGTATCGTGTCGGGAGATTCTAGAAGGTTCTAAGGGGTTCCACTATGCGGACCACCTGTCCTGGAGGGCCCACATGTGACCAAAGGTGGGCCACTGGTCCATGTGGCCAACCCTCCATAGTCCATGTGGTTAATCAATGGGCAACCCTTAAGAAGTGCTTACCACTTTTGAATGAAGGGGGTTACCACTTTTTTTAAAGAGAGGAAGTTACTCACTTACCACTTGGGGATGAAGTGGATGGCCGCCCCAACCCCAATATTTAAAGATAGGGAGAGTGCTGAACATGGCTAATGTGTTTTGAGCCCCTTCCATACCTCCCCTATCTTTTTTACTCCTCTTGCAAAAGCTTAGCGAAGCTCTACCAAAATTATTCACCATATCCACCACCACACCGTCGTGCTTCTGGATTTGATCTCATCTACTACTCCCTCTCTCTTGCTGGATCAAGGAGAAGGAGTCTTCATCAAGCTGTGCGTGTGCACATCTCGGAGGCGCCACTCGTTGTGGCGTTGATCGGTTTGGATCGCGATGAGAACGACTACATCACCGGGTTGTAAAACGCTTCCGCTAGTGTTCTTCAAGGGTATGAAGAAATATTCTCTAACTCATTGCTAGCATCTTCTAGTTTGGTTCTTAGTTTTATTCGCATCGAGTAGATTTTTTTTGTTTTCTATGCTATGTATCCTATCAAGTTTGCCTCAAGGCTCTCCTCTCTCTCACACACACACACACTCTCTCCTCCCGTGTGCTGGGTTCTTCTGCACAATACCACATCGCCGAAAGGTTGAGTTACTCTCACCGACATAGCTACATCTTGGACGTTAGAGCCCTGTCGGATTTCTGGACCAGACTTGTGTATACTAGCGGAGATATCGTTCAATCGATCTAAGAAGCAAGGAGGAGATATCCTTGTGGTTGGGAGGATTCAGCAACCTCTCGGTGAGTTAACTTAGTCCATCTTGTACATGCAATCTTCATGGATGGATCTTGGCGGTATGAGTAGGTGTGACATTTTTTCCCATGCACCGTAACCAAACATCATTGGAGTGCAAGATGGTGATGCATTGTTACAGCGTTGAAACTCAACTCAACGAACATGAAGACTAACAGGATTTGTGCCTTGTTACGGCCTTTTTCTATTTTTTGTTCCTTTCATTATGAAAAATCACAACAGAAAGGAACACTTTTTGCGGCACGAGAGTCAACCATGCCATCGCACGATCATGAACTCCAGGCCATCGAGGAGCATCCACAACCAAGTTTAAATGTGACATGCATGTGTGGGCAAGTCTCATTGTGTAGGCATGTAACTACATGCGCATCGACAAACAGATCATGAGGTCAATGCAATTATCAGCAAGTAAAAAAAGCTACTCCCTCTGTTACATAATTCTTGTCATGGTATTAGTTCAAATTGAATTAAAACCACGATAAGAATTATGAAGGTGGATGGAGTAGCAAACTAGGCTAACGTGCATGGGGTTTAACTGACATAATGTGTGACACTGAAGCAATGATGTTTAGGCACTGTACTCTTTGTATATCTGAGCTTAGAGCATCCACTTTCTGGGTGCTTTAATTTGATCTTTTTTCTATCTGTGAAAGGACGAAAGGAAAGGCTGGGCTCTACTTTAATTTGTTCTTGCCTGTGACACATGCACCTTGGTTATATTAGCTCTCACCAGCGCAACTTTTCTTCCCATATATACACGACCTGGACTGAGGTCGCTAGCTCGACCACCCGTATCTTTAGGGCCTTGGTACGTGCTCCATTGCTCACTCACTTCGTTCAGGAGAAAAGCTTTGGTCTCCCTTTATGCTTGGCCTTTGTTTTGACACAAAGGAACAAAGTTGATATGATCTGATGTAGTACCCCTACACTGCAATATGAAACCCTTGTACGACTACGAGCAAAGCATACAAGTACTCGATCATACAAGCGAGCTTTACCCATGCAAGCTTCCGGACACATTTGTCATTTTTAAGTCCACGTCGCACACCTTTGCTTTTTTCTCTGGATGCAGATTTACCTTCTAATGGCCAGGAAAAAAGGTAATCCGTTCTTTGTTTTTCTTTCTTTTTAATCTCCATCTAGACGAATTAATTAAACACACTTCGAACGTGAAGTAAATTTCGTATGTCTCAATCACTAGGCAGAAGGCTGAAATTACATTAACATCCATCCCTAATTTTTCTTTTCATTATTCAGAGTAAAAGACGACATCAGAGTATCAGACAGAAATGACGTGCCATGATTTTTTTGCCGGTCTTCCTAATTTAACCACGCGATGCATTTTTTTGGGATCTGGTTTCCCTTATTAATTGGATCACTCTTTGGAGTTCCCTGGCCATTGATGAGGTTCGCGTAAAAAAAAGAACATCATGATTAGCTAAATCATGCCCTTGCTTTGGAGGACAGGCTCCATGAAGCCCACTTTTTTAAAAAAAATTGACATTTTGAAGTTTTAAAATAATCCGGGAAAAAATTCTAGGTGATGACAATGAATCTTTTATGGTTACTCAAAATCTCAATGCGAAATAGTTTATATTTCGACCTACACAAAAGAATGCCAAATACGGAAAAATCTGAAAGTTGCTGAATTTTGCAATGTTTACTACCTTAGATCTAGAAATTTACCATTTTCACACATACCAGCATACATAATATTTTGCATTTTTTTGCACACTGGTAGAAGCCATCATTATGTCCATCTAAGATTTTTTAGAATTTTTGAAACATCAAATGTTGATTTCAAAGGAATTCAAAAAAGGGCTCCATGGAGCCCATAATCCAAAACTAGGCGAGTGTGGCATTTTGGAGCTCGAGATCTGTGTAGCTCATTTTTTAAAATAAAAATTTGGAAACTATGTTTGAGATTTTTAGAAAAATCAGGATGTTGTTAGAGAATAGAGATGTATCCTTCACGTGTGCAAATTTTCAATATGAAATGTCTTACAGTTTGCGGTACATGAAAATGACAAAAGTGTGGATCTTAGCAGATTGAACAGTACACGGTTTCAGAACTTGACATTTTTTGTGTATCCCATAGTATATGATATTTAGAATTGAGATTTTACAAGATTGTAGAACACACATCCTTATGTACATTTCGGCTTTCTTTCAGGATTTTTCAAACGTCTAAATGCTGTTTTTGATTTTTTGGAAAAAAACGAGCTACTACATGAATCTCCAGCTCCAAAGAGAGTTCTGCTTTTGTTTGACTCTTTATATGACTATCTATATCAATGTATGGGCAATGAGCAGGGAGATGCAGTGACATAAGAGTTGACCTACCCCTACCTGAAATCAGGATTGGGTAGCCATTGTCAAGTCCGAGGTGTTTGCTGTTGGGACCCATGCTGGTTTTGGAAACTTTTGGCTCCTTTTCCCGGGCTAGCCAACTCGTGTACAAGGAGGAACATATTCCATGCATCCGTCCGGCCTTTGTCCTGTTCATCTAGCAGAGAATCCTCCCTTTATCGATCTCCATGCAGCTACCCACTCCCTCCATCTTCTACGTAACACTTCTTCGATCCTTCCTCCCAAGGTCAGAGCTCAGAGCTATGTAGTACCTTTATGTGTTCAGGCTCTTACTAAGTAGGGACTTCAGTTCTTGCTAAGTATAGACCATCGAAAGGTAGGCAGATAGCAAATCCATGGCCATCGCACTCTTTTTGGAATGTTAGTATGAAAGCTGCTAAACCGATTGATCAGTAAGAAAATGATACAGAGACCCACCCTGATCCTGGAACTTGAGGTTGCCTGTCATGGCCATCTCTCGAAGGAATCAATCATGGATCCATGTTCTGGTCGATGGCCGTGCCATTTCGTTTGTGCAGCGTGACATCACGAATCATGTAGATGCATGCACGATGTGGAGGGAGCAGATATGCCTCTCGCAGGTAAGTGCCAAACAGCCTTGGTACAAAAGCTTGGAGGTAAAGGAAAGAGCAAATATACTCGCCACTCATTGTGTCGCCTGCCTTATCATGCCAGCCTTCTTTTACTCTTGCGCGAGCGCATTGCTTCTTGTGCAGTTGTATCATTGTATCATCTGGCCGACCTAGCTAACAACGCTAGCTCCATCACTCCATCTACGCTCTAGGTTTCTTTTCCATTGCATGCTGTGTGAGAAAGTGTTGTGCTCCGAACCATGTAGAGCAATTGATCAAGGAGCCCGACGTTGTTGTGATACTCTTGTCACTGCAGTGAAACTGCATGCTGGTACAGCAGTTAGTGAAGCTGCAGGCATTCAAAGATACAATTTTGATCATGTTTCTTTCAAACATTGCAGTTACTTCCATGTTGTCAGTCAAAGAGCTGATAAGATATCAAAGTGTCAATGTGACCGTACATATATAGAAACACGCAATTCAATTTTACTTATGATTTTGAGAGTGAAATCTGACCACTCACAAGGGGCCTGACGATGTTCTGACACTCCTGTAACTATGGTGAAACTGCATGCAAGTACAGCAGCTAATGAAAGCTTCAGGCAGTTGAAGTTAGCACAATTTTGACCATATTTCTTTCAGAGATTACAGTTAGTACTTCCATGTTCAGTCCAAGAGCTGATAATAAGATATCAAAAAAAAATGCAACCAACCTAGGCACTAGCACCCATTGGCATTTTTATAGAAGAAAACTCCTGAGCACCCGCCGAACCCAAGGTTCGAACCTAGGTGGGCAGCGTGCGCTCCCGCACGCCTAGTCACCAGACCGACGGTCTGTTCTCTGATAATAAGATATCAAAGTGCGAAACCTTGGGTGAGCATACAGAGATCGAAACATGTCATTTAGCTTTACTTATGATATTGAGAGTGAAATGTGAGCAGTCGGAAGGCGTGAAGGGTAATGGACAGGAGAAGAAAAAATAATAGGATTCTCTACGGTGTCTCTCGGTTTAAAAAAGAAAGGTATACAGTTTTTTTTCTTGAGGGAATTTAAAAGGGAGCATAGCTCTACGCGTCTACCTTATGGTATACAGAAGGCCCAAGGACGTTGATAATATACTCTTGGCCTGAGCTAACTTACGAAAGCCTTAAAAAAAGGCCGACCTTCGCGAAAGGAAGACAACTCGTTCCGCATGCGACAAGTGGTGCGCTGTGGTGCCAGAAAATCCCTGGGAAGTAGTCTCCCTGCTCGCCACGTGTCGTAAGGGTAAGCAAGGTGGGTACAAGGGAGGAGAGAGAAGAGCTGGGTTGTGTCAGTTTTTCCCTTTTTTTCCTAGATTTGTTTTTTCAAAATGAAATATCTTGAGAACCGTAAGTCTAAATTACAAACCGTTTCCACTTTTGAGAGCCTCTCGTCGAGATCTTCAAAACTAGATCCCATGTTGATAGGTTTCGAGATACTTTTTTTTCGTACTTCATATACTACTATGGTTGTACTCCTGTTGTGTATCTAACTGTACTCGTGCATGAAGCGATAAGTACTTCTGTTTTGAATGTATTTGATGCATTTTTCCCTTTACTCGTGTGAGCAATCATGCATCGTATCTTGTTCATGTGCGCGACTGTACCTATCTTATGTGGACGACTGTACCTGTATTCGCTCGTGTACACGACTGTACTTACTCGTGTGCACGAATGTACCTGCCTCATGTGCGCGACTGTACCTGTACTCGCTCGTGTACGCGACTGTACTTACCCGTGTGCGCGACTGTACCTGTCTTATGTGGACGACGCATCCTGTACTCGCTCGTGTACGTAGCATGCACTTCCTCGTGTGCTTGCGATCTGTCACTGTACTTGCTCGTATACGCGACTATACTTCCTCGTGTGCGTAAATGTACCTGTGTCTCTGGTACGCGACTGTACTTCCATAGATGAGGTACGGAAACAGACCTAAACTATCTAGCTTTAATATCAGTTGAATACGGCAAAGCATAAACGAAGCTAGCTGACTACTTTCGTTTGCATGCATGCATCCTGAAGTTTATGAAGACGTGGACTGGCCAAAGACGAGTACGTTGAGTACGCGCTCGGGGGGACGTATGCGCTACAGGCTCGGACACTCGCGCGAGGCTTGCCATACGCGGAAGTACGCGTTGGAGGCGGTAGGAAGCACGCGCTACGCGTGCGCGGGACGGAGTACGCGGAGTACGCGGTCGCGGACGGTATGCCACATGTCGAGCAGACGGGTGTTTGGTTACCTTCCTAAAGGTTGGTCTTTACCTAACGATACCCGCTAACTTATAGTTTTTTTTTTAGACAATTTGAAAGGGAGAGATAGCTCTGGCTTATGGTTTACAGAAGGCCCGAGGAGGCTAATGTATACTCTAGGGCAGGCCTGACTTGGCACTACGGCGTATCTGTATGTATGGGCCTGATTATCTCGGCCTTGGCATTGACTGGAACTATTCTTGGCAAGCCTAGCAGTCTCAATAATATAATGGTGGGCCTTTGCTTCACTGACATAGATAGACACAAAATTTGGCGGCCCTTTTAGATATGATCCGGACTGCTCATTTTCGAGGTCCTGATGTCACACGCGGTATGGGCCGGCCTAATAAGATGCTAGCGTTGTTTTTTCTGTTTTTTAAATCATGTTTTTTCTATTTTCCATTTTTAAATATTGGTAAAAAAATAAAATGTTCAATTTTTAAAAATGTTTATATTTGAAAATTTGAATTTTTAAAATGTAATTTTAAAATTGTTCAGATTAAACAATTGTTTTTTAAAATGTTCAATTTTTAAGTTTTTAAGAAAAAAATATACTACCTAATCTGTTGGGCCGTGGCCCAACTGACCGCCGTGAGCCCGTGAGGCACGCACAGGTGTGCGACACGACATAAGTGTCGACTAGGCCGACACATAGAAGTATTGTGATGCCAGGTGAGTGATTTTGGAGCTTTGGATTGCCAAAGGCTTACCAACTCTTCTTTTACCCAATAACAGGTGTAATTTACCCACCTAAATATTTTATTATATCTTAAAGAGCAGATTATAGGTAATGCGTCTAGTTAGGAAATATTACCCACGGGTCCAACTCCAACCTACATTGGGTGTAGGGCGACAAGATACCCTCATATGTACCAGGAGAGGGGAGAATTAACATGTGGTTAGATGTTTTGGAGGGCAGTAACACCTCCAACTCACCAATAGTTTAGATGTATATTATTTCTACCGATAAGGCTCTTCTACATCTAATAATCTCTTTGATTTTGTATCACGCCGTCATAGCATTATGTATTTGATTTCCACATCTGCAGGCATGTATATATAGGTGTTGTTAAAATACGTAGGTCGAAATTTACTTCAATTAAGACCGCAATTGAGTTGACTGTTGGATTGAACAATTATAGTAGTTGAAAACATGTCGAAAAATATAAATTCGTGTATGACAGGAGAAAGGGTGGACATATGGCAACTAAAATTTTGATGTTTATACGAGTCTGATAAAAATACAATGATAAATTGTTAACAAGACTTAAGTTAAGTACTTAAGTATCTCATGTAGTTGTCTTCTTCTATCTAAGATGACCCCACAAATTATATGGTCGGAACTAATCTCTGTAAAGACATCTCCACACAACATAGTTTATCGGTACCACTACAAGCCTCTTAGAGCGCTCGATATAGCTCCACCAGCGCCTCTTACAGCGCTCGATATAGCTCCACGGGCGCGGGGTGAACTTCCTAGTATTTTATTAGGACTCTTGAGAGTTAAATCCTCACATATTTTAGAAAACAACCATTAATTGGGCTAGGAAGACCTATAAAATTCAGCCTAAGAGCTTAAAAAATTGAGTATTTATAAGTGCCTATGAAATTTACTTTGTATTTTCTTCCACTTAATCTAGGCACAAATACGTACATCATGATATTTACAAGAATCATGAAATCTAGATCCCCCACACCTTAAGATATTTGGATGTAAGGTGATAAACAAATGACATGATGTACAAATTAAGGAGATATATATTAGTCCATACACAAACATAACTTCACTTTTACCTTGCTTATATTTAGAACAATAATTTTCAAGTGTTTTTCATAATCCAGGGCCAAAATATTTAAATATAATTAATAATATAAGATAGTTTCATTTAGCAAAACTATGTTGAAACAAGACATTATAAACATCCGACAAAAGAAAACCAAAACGAGATTGGACAAATTAAGATTAAGATTCCAATAGTTCATGATCTTCTTGAAACAAATTGATCTATGCCATAGTTAATATACTGAGTAAACTTTATTACATTTTACTTAAGGAAGATTAATCAGATTTTTTTAAAAAAACTTCAAACTAATATAATTGCAAAACCATGCAATTTAGGATATGAGATAATCTAAATATAGAAAAATATGTTAGAACAATGATGATTGTAACAGCTGAAAAGTAAACATTATCTTATTTTTCTACTCACATAATGTAACGGGGAATTGTTTTGTTATATGCAATGGCCAATCTGTTTGAAATTCCGTACCTCTATGTATGTCGTTCTAAGTTGAAGTGTCTATGTCATTCTAAGGCAAAGTATATATGTGGCTTCTTCACAAAATTTAATGGGATAAGTCCTGACACGATTTCCAATAAAACCACACAATCAAATATATTAACAAAACATGTCACCAAAAATCTCCATTAAAGTAACTATGAGGTCAATATTACTTTCACATAGGAAGTGTGAAGTGACAACATAACTCCTCTACTCAATTAGCTCGACTAGGTCCAAAATTGGAGCTCCTATAACTAGCGCACCTCTTCTCTAAGCAAATTGAGTAGTAATTTATTTGGCCACTTTGAACCGGAATAAGAACATCCCGTATTGCTGGAATGTCATGCATGATTTGACAATTGAATATGCCCAACCACTTGATGTGCATAACAGCATCTCTAACAAAGACTGAACTCACCGAAACTGAAAACGGTGAGTTTAATTTTCCGAAAACCATGATTCGGTCGATTTTGACACTCGCGCAGAATAGAATCCGTAATACGAACCTAAAAAAACAAAACTAAAATTTTGCGGGAGAATTCGGTGATGAATTGCGAAACGAGGATAGTTCGTTGTTGCGATTGAGCATCATACGTATGTAATTTTTACATAAAAGATAAAATTAACTAATACTCCTCCACCGTGTGACCTAATTTCAAAAAAATTAGGCCCCATGGGGGCTCTACACGCGGCGGATAACGGGGAGGGGGAGGAACGCGAGGCGGCGGCCAGCGGGACGCGGCGGCGCACGGCCCTCGCCGCCATTTGCATAGCGCGAGCTTCCCCGGGGGCGTGAGTCCCCAGTTCGTCTTGCGCGCGCCCTCGGACATGTTCCACTTCCGGTGCTCCTCCTCCGAGCGGAAAATGGGGGATGCAGCGGCGAGTCTCCACCACCCATCCGACCGCCTCCCCTCGCGGAGCTTCCGCGGCTAGGCCTGGTGTCGAAGGGGAGGTGGCGGTTTCACGAATGCGGCGGAGGAGGTGGATGGATTACTCGTCGGAGCTGGATGGCGGAAGACGGCGGAACGACGGAGGGGACAATGGTTTGTAAACCGAACTCCCCTTCGCGGTCGTTTTAATAGGGGTCGTGCATCGCGTTTCTCGGCCCCCGAACTCAGTTTACGGGCCAGGCCCGTGAGTTCGGGCTCTGTTCTGGGCCACTTTTGGCCCAAACCCGTAATCTGGCTCGAAACCTTCAGTTCCGATGGTGGTTTCAGGTTCTGTTAGAGATGCTCTAACCAAACCAAACTTAATTGTTTTCCCCAATAGAGCTGAATGGTGAATGAGGCGGAGGAGGTGGATGGATTGCTCGTCGGAGCTGGATGGCGGAAGACGGCGGAATGACGGAGGGGACAATGGTTTGTAAACCGAACTCCCCTTCGCGACCCGTTTTAATAGGGGTTGTGCATCGCGTTTCTCGGCCCCCGAACTCAGTTTACAGGCTATACCTGTGAGTTCAGGCTCTGGTCTGGGCCACTTTCGGCCCAAACCCGTCAGGTTCTGTTAGAGATGCTCTAACCAAACCAAACTTAATTGTTTTCCCCATCAAGCTGAATGGTGAATGGTGTATTCTCGATAAGATCCTTGTATAAGGCTTTAGTTCAACCTATTCAATCGATGCTAATAATAAAAACATCTGAATGATGAAGATACCATTGTAAACTATGGTTTTTTGCATGGTATCTCCGTCGTGTTGTTATCCTTACGAAAGATAACCTTGCAAAACTTAATTGGCACTTGTGTACGAAATGTGTTTTCTATCAAGATTTATTTTTTGAAATGGAGATTAAGACCCCGGCTTCTGCATCATGATGATGCACATGGCATTTTATTAATAAGTTATGAGTACAAAGTTTAAAACATCTCACGCATTGCCCAGAATTGACACAAGAATCAACCAGCGAAAAACATAAAACAAAGTATGACTACACATCAATGTAGCCACCTATTATGCCGCCAGCCAGCCTGGCACACGATATCCTGAGCGACCATCTGGAGCCGTGTGCATCCAGAAGTCATAGCATCCCGCTGCTCCTCCGGTGACAGTAGAGCCCACAGCTGAACCCAATGTGACACCATATGGATAACCTGCAAAAAGTGAAAAGATTATTTTTTGTTAGAGATAATATCATTCCTCACTTTCCATATAGACCAGTATAAGGCAGAGACCCCAATACGGCTAAAAGCCTTAGATTGTCTATCAACTTCATTTAACCAATTACCAAAAATATTCGTAATATTGGTTGGAGGTGGAAGATCATACGTGAAATTAACAGTACACCATAGAAGTTTAGCTAAAGGGCAATTTATGAAGAGTTGTTCAATAGTCTCCTGCTCTCCACAAAAAACACATTTCGTACATCGATTCCATTGTCGTTTAGCTGAATTATCTTTGGTAAGCAAACTCTTATTAATCAAAAACCACATAAATATTTTAATCTTAAGAGGAATTTTAACTTTCCATAGATACTTTCTCAAAAAAGGTGTGTGGTCATTCATAAGATCCTCATATATAGATTTCACCGTAAACAAACCATTAGTTGTCAAACTCCAAACAAAACGATCTTTCTCTCCATTTAAATTAACCATCATAAGTTTTTGGCATAACTGTAACTATAAAGTCCATTTGTTACTAACCAACAGCCGTCTGAAACTAATATTCAGAGGTGTTTGGGCTAACACATGGGCTACCGTTACATTCTTGTGATGCACAATATTATATAACGATATTGTTGAGCTATCGGAAATCTTCCTAACCAATTATCTTCCCAAAAACGAGTAGTTGCTCCATTACCAACTTTGAAACAACCTCTAGTAAAAAAATCGTCCTTAATCCCCATCAATCCCTTCCAAAAGGAGAATCCGTAGGCTTAGCCTTCACCTTAGATAAGGTCTTTTGTCTTAGATATTTATTTTGTAGCAATTCTTGCCACATCCCATCCTCATTAAGAAGTTTATTAAGCCACTTACTCAATACACATCTATTTTTGTGTTCGAGAACCTCAATACATAAGCCCCCTTGATCTTTGGGTGGGCAGACTATATTCCATTTTGCAAGTCTATATTTTCTCTTATTTTCATCGGGCTACCAAAAAAATCTAGACCTATAGAAGTCCAGTCGTTTCCTTACCCCAATAGGTATCTCTAGAAAGGACAAGATAAACATATGTAAGCTTGTTAAAACTAAATTGATAAGGACAAGTCTATCCCATAGGATAGTAACTTACCTTTCCAGCATCCCAATTTAGTTTCAAACCGGATCTCCACTGGATACCAATCAGATTTTCTAAGTTTTCTGTAATGGATAGGAATACCTAAGTACCTAAAAGGTAGGGAGCCAGTACCACATTCAAATATTTGCTTATACTGATCAGCCTCATCCTTTGACTTACCAAAACAAAAAATCTCGCTTTTGTTGAAATTAATTTTAAGTCCCGAGAGCTCTTCAAACTACATCTGGGCATGGGCAGCCCGGCCTGGATGGCCCGGCCCGACCCGGCCCGGAAATCCAGGGCCGGGCCGGGTCGGGCTTGCACTTCGGGCCGGGTTCGGGCCTGAAATCTGAGCCCGAACGTCGGGCCTGGCCGGGTTCGGGCCTTCATTTTTGTGCATTTTAGCGTGGTCGGGCTGGGCCGGGCTTTTTTCTCGTTCGAGCCGGGTTCGGGCTTAATTTACAGGCCCGGCAGTCGGGCCGGGCCGGGCTCGGGCCTGACTTTTTACCCGCGGGCGTTTTTAAGCCCGGCCCGAAACCCGGCCTGGCCCGAACTTTTCCCAGGTGTACTTCAAACAAACATAGAATTAACTTCATATTAACAGCTTTCACTAGGTCATGCTCCAAAAATAAGATTGTATCATCGGCATATCGTAATATAGAGATGCCACCCTCAACAAGATGAGGGATAAGGCCCCAACTTGACCATCATCTTTTGCTCGTTCAATTATGATGGCAAGCATATCAACCACAATATTAAAAAGCATTGGAGACAGAGGATCTCCTTGTCTCAAGCCTTTTTTGTCTAAAAATAATGACCAATATCATCATTTACCTTTACACCGACACTACTTCTTTGAATAAATTGTTTAACTACTCTACCCCATTCCGAGGCAAAGCCCTTCATTCTCAAAGTCTGTTGCAAAAAAGGCCATTTCACTTTATCGTATGACTTTTCAAAATCAATTTTAAATAAAACCCCATCCATTTTCTTAGTTTGCAGCTCATGAATGGTTTCATGAAGAATGACCGCCCACTAGTAGGAAAACGCTTATAGGTGGAGCTTAATTCTGTGGCGCACCACTAAAAATGCGCCACGGAAAGTTATTTTGTGGCGCACCAGGCACGATGCGCCACAGAAATAGCTTAATTTTGTGGCGCACGAACAATCCATGAGCCACAGAAATGAGGTGGGGTCAGCCCCAATCATTGGTTTCACTATTTCTGTGGCGCACAAGACCACGTGCCACTAGTAGGAAAAGCCTCATCAGTGGTGCACCAAAAACACATTCTGTGGCGCATGGGTGGTGCGCCACAGAATTCTCGCCGCAAAAATAAGGATTCTGTGGCGCACCTGCCAATGCGCCACAGAAAGTCTTATTTCTGTGGCGCACCACCGTCGGTGCGCCACAGAATTTTTTTAAAAATTTCAAAAAAAGTGGCGGCCAGATCTAGATCTATCTAGATCTAGGGCCGCCGAATTTTTTTTTTAATTTTTCTGGAAGGTCGTCGGAGGTGGGTGGTTGGTTGCGTGGGTGGTTGCGTGTGTGGGGTGGATGGGGTGGGTGGGTGGGTGGAGGATGAGGCCGGCCGGAGGAGGAGGTGGTGGTGGAATAGGAGGAGGTGGAGGTGGTGGTGGTGGTAGAGGAGGAGGTGGTGGTGGTGGTGGTGGTAGAGGAGGAGGTGGTGCTGGTGGTTGTGGTGGTTGTTGTTGTCGCCGGAGGAGGAGGAGAAGGTGGTTGTTGTGGAGGAGGTGGTCGCCGGAGGAGGTGTTGGTCGTGGTCGCCGGAGTAGGTCGCCGGTGGAGGCGAGGAGAGAGGAGAATTGGAGAAGTGGAGGAGAGGAAGAGAAGAGGAGAGGAGGAGTAGGGGAGAAGTGGAGGGGAGAAGTGGAGGGGAGAAGGGGAGAAGTGGAGAAGGGGAGAAGGGGAGAAATGGAGGAGAGAAGGAGAAGTGGACGCCAGAAACCACAAATTTCGAACGTTAATTTTGTGGCGCATGGGCACTTGGTGCGCCACAGATTTTTTTTTCTTTTTTTGTATTTTGCAGCAAAAAAACTTAACTGTCCGTAACTTTTTACTCTTTTCGAATTTGTAGATTCTAAAAATTGTCCAACCTCGGATGTAGATTTTTCGTGGGAACATTTTGATATATTATGCGTTTTTTTTCGAGTTCGTATGCAACCAGAAATCCAGTTTGATGATTTTCCCACGTAATTTTGCAAAAAAATTCGAAATTATTGTTTGTTAATTCTCAGTGGTAAAAGATGACATAATACATGGGCATCTTGAATGAATTTATTTTTTGAAATTTTTATCTATTTTTTTTATTTTTTACAGAGGTTAAAAAGGCGATCCACGGGGGGGGGTGGAGTTGCGTGGGGAGCCAAAAAAGTTCCGTGGCGCATGGAACTCATGTGCGCCACGGAAATGTGTAGTTTTGTGGCGCACCATCCCACGTGCGCCACGTAAGTCTTAATTCGGTGGCGCACCGGGACCGGTGCGCCACGGAATGTCTTATTTACGTGGCGCACGTGATCCTGTGCGCCACAGAAATAGTGAAACCAATGATTGGGGCTGGTCCCACCAAATTTCTGTGGCGCATGGATCCCTGGTACGACACAAAATTAAGCTATTTCTGTGGCACACCGTGCCTGGTGCGCCACAAAATAACTTTCTGTGGCGCATTTTTGGTGGTGCGCCACAGAACTAAGCTCCACCTATAAGCGTTTTCCTACTAGTGTGCGCCACAGAAATAAGACATTCAGTGGAGCACTGGTCCTGGTGCGCCACTGAATTAAGACTTTCTGTGGCGCACGTGAGATGGTGCGCCATAGAAACTACACATTTCTGTGGCGCACATGAGTTTCATGCGCCACATAATTTTTTTTGGCTCCCCACGCAACTCCACCCCCCCTGTGGATCGCCTTTTTAACCTCTGTAAAAAATGAAAGAAATAGATAGAAATTTCAAAAAATAAATTCCATCAAGATGCCCATGTATGATGTCATGTTTTACCACTGAAAATTAAAAAACATAAATTTTGACTTTTTTTGCAATTTTTAGAATCTCCAAATTCGAAAAGAGTAAAAACTTACGGTCAGTTAAAGTTTTTTTGCTGCAAAATACAAAAAAAGGAAAAAAAATTCTGTGGCGCACCAAGTGCCCATGCGCCACAGAATGCCCATGTATGATGTCATGTTTTACCACTGAAAATTAACAAACATAAATTTTGACTTTTTTTGCAATTTTTAGAATCTCCAAATTCGAAAAGAGTAAAAACTTACGGTCAGTTAAAGTTTTTTTGCTGCAAAATACAAAAAAAGGAAAAAAAATTCTGTGGCGCACCAAGTGCCCATGCGCCACAGAATTAATGTCCAAAATTTGAATTTTCTGCCGCCCACCTCTCCTCCACTTCTCCTCACTACTCCTCCACTTCTCCTCAGTTCTCCTCACTTCTCCTCCTTAGATGCAAACTTCTCCTCCACTTCTGCTCCTCCTCCACCACCACCACCACCACCACCTCCGGTGGCCGGCCTCCTCCTCCACCACCACCACCTCCTCCGGCCGGCCGCCTCGTCATCCTCCACCACCACCACCACCACCTACTCCGGCCGGCCTCCTCCTCCTCCTACTCTGGCGACCTACTCCGGCGACGACCACCTTCTCCTCCTCCACCACCACCTCCTCTTCCTCCTCCACCTCCTCCACCACCACATCCTCCACCACCACCTCCACCACCTCCACCACCACCTCCACCACCACCTCCTCCACCACCACCACCACCTCCACCACCTCCACCACCACCTCCTCCACCACCACCACCACCACCACTACCACCTCCTTCTCCTCCTCCTCCTCCTCCTCCGGCCCTCGACCCACCTCCGGCGAGCTTCCAGCGAAATATCAAAAAAAAAATCGACGGCCCCAGATCTAGATCTGGCCGCCATTTTTTTTAAATTTCAAAAAAAAAAATCTGTGGCGCACCACCGTCGGTGCGCCACAGAAATAAGTTTCTGTGGCGCACCACCGCTGGTGCGCCACAGAAATAAGACTTTCTGTGGCGCATGGACCGGTGCGCCACAGAAACCTTATTTTTCTGGCGAGAATTCGGTGGCGCACCGACCATGCGCCACAGAATCATTTTTTGGTGCGCCACTGATGAGGCTTTTCCTACTAGTGGCCCCTTCTAAAATATTCCTACCAAGCATAAAAGCAGGCTGTGTTGGTTTTATAACTCTTGGGGCAATCCCCGTTATACGATTTGTACCCACTTTAGTAAAAGTTTTGAAACACACATTAAGTAAACAGATAGGTCTATATTGTTGTATTTGAACCGCATCCACTTTCTTGGGTAATAATGTGATTACGCCAAAATTCAGTTTATAAAGAGGCAAATCCCCATTAGTGAACTGATTAAAAAGCACCATCAAATCATCTTTTATTGCCATCCAATTTTTTTGATAAAACTCCGTCGGGAAACCATCAGGCTCGGGAGCTTTATTATGTTCCATCTGTGAAATCGCCTCAAATATCTCTTCCTCCAAAAAGGGAGCTGTCAAAATCTCATTTGCAATAGCTGAAATCTGAGGAATATCCTGCACTTCCTCCTCTACTAAGAAATATTAGTTTTCACCGGTGCCCCAAACAGTTTCTTATAAAATTCAGTAATATAGACCTTCAAATAATCTTCACCAACAATGGTACCTTCTGGTTGTTCTAGCTGGAAAATTTTCTTATTTCGATGCTTCCCATTTGCGATCAAATGAAAGTATCTCGTATTGTTCCCCCTTCTTGAATATGTTAAATTTTTGCTCTTTTAGCCCATTTAGACTCCTCTTCTCTTCGTAATTTATTTAGATCATCATTTGCCTTTTTAAGAAATTCCCTTTCTACCAAAGTCAAGCTATTTGTTTCAGCTTTCACATCTTAATAATCAATAATACCTAGTAGTCTCTCTTTTTCCTTTTTATACTTCCCGCTTTGATTTTTCGCCCATTCTTTAAGAAATTTTCGTATGTGTCTTAGCTTATTCAACCAAACTAGCAGTGTGGCCCTCGCAAATGCGAGGGCATCCTCTTTATTTTTTTTCAAAATTGGCACTTTCCATTGAAGGAAATAATAAAGTTTCATAATTCGTAAAAGTAGATGTGAGAAATTTATGATTGTAGTTTGTTTTGTAATCCATTGATATTTTCTCTAATAGATTGCAATTGTTAATTCTCATTTCAATGTGAATATGTCTGGGTATCCCTATCCCCGAGTATGGTTAATTTGCATCCTCGAGCAGAATTAGAGTTTTATAAATATTTGTATATCCTTATATGTGTTAACTGAAATTAGAAACCCATTTGTTTTCACCAGTTTTCTCAAACATGCATATTTATTGATCAATATACTCAACTTATGATACGCTTATTAACCTTTGCATTTCCACCACGATGTAGCTAGCTTTGCGAACAAAATTTTAATTGTAGGGGCAGATGGTAGTAGTTCGTATTCTACATAATTTCCAACCACTTGATGGGAGATCCAATCTGGTAGATGTACATGTATATTGGTATGTATTTGAACCCTGTCTACTCAATAATATATTTGGAATTGGCGATAGCTTCCCTCCGGCGAAAAATATTCTACGAACTGTCAAGGCTTTTCTTCTTGGTTGTGTAAAATTACCGGCTAGTATTGTGCCCGATATATTCAAAAAAAAAAATCATAAATTCTTCCAAAATTACTTTAAATTATTTATATTTGAGCATATTATGTTAATACCGGTAAATTCCGTCCATTGTGAAAAAAATGATGTGAGATCCAATCGGGTAGATGTATATGTAGAAAAATGATGTGACATCCAATCGGGTAGATGTATATGTAGATCGACATGGATCATACACTGCCTTCTGAATATTATATTTTGAATTTGTGGTAGCTTTTGTCCAGCTGAAAAAAAACTCTATGGTAGTCAAGTTTATTTTCGGAAGGGTAAAAATATCTCTAGGTACCATTATTTTTCGGTATTCGCAATATCAGAAATACTGGCAAGTATTCCGCCCGATATGTTCAAAACAAATTTATAAATTCTTTCAAACTTTCTCATAACTATTTAAATTCGAGGAAATTATAATAATACATGCAAATTTAGTCCGGTAGCAAAATATCGATTCTAGCCTGTAAAACCGATTTCCGGCGAAGTTTTGAAAATACCAGCCGATAAAAAACTTGCATACATTACATATATACTATATGAATCAGTTCGTTTTCAGCTTATTTTATCACATCGGTAGTGTAACCATCGTCTAGCTAACATTCCCTAATTTTGATTTAATTTATTGAACGGATGCGCCCCTCGATGCAATCTACATTCCTTGGTAAAATCTCAATTTCTCTCCTTATGTAGCAGGACTCATTGTAAGAAAAGAAATTAGTTGTTTTTATTTTCCCTTATACTATGTTGAACAGACGAACTTGAAAGCTGCACCTTTGTCGTATGGAAACAAATCATCAACAAACAAATCATCAACAAACACTTTTTTAGAAGAAAATTCAAGCAGATCGCAGCTATTATTTTGATGGTCTGACCTAAGTTTTTTGCTTATGAAACAGACTCGGCTAGTATCGTACATGTTGTGCATCGATCGATACATAAGTTGACAATTTCTCTATGTACGTGAAACAGTCCAAATATGGCACGTATTTTTAAAAATTGGCACGGGAACTTTTCTTTTCGATCAGTTTTAATGCTAGTACATATTGATCAGCTGCTTTAAATATTTTTATTTTGCCGATTAGTTTTGAGCCAACTTCCTGGTTGCACGTTCAAGACGGCAGCTTTTCTTTTACCGATCAGTTTTGATGCTAGTACGGACATATTAATGTACTCTAGATTTTTTTTTGTTGCCAATCAATTTTGAGCTAGCTGTCCGGCCGTGAGTCCAACATGGGTGGCCTGTCAAGTTTCCCTGGTGGCCATATACGCTTTTCATACGCGGCATAAGAGAAGATATTGCATGACTCTACTGGACCGTGTCAAATAAGATTAAACTGTTACGCAGGGCCGGCTCTGGCTCAGGGCAAGAAGTGCGACGGTCCGGGGCCCAACCAAAACGGGGGCCATTATTTATGTCACAGTGCATATAGGAAAAAGTAGACGAATTTTTTTAAACCCATCTAGTATGCACGCAGCTTAAACTGGGCCCATTTATAGAATTTGCCCTAGGATCCTCCAAATCCTAGAGCCGGCCCTGCTGTTACGTAACTATTAATCTCTAGTTAAATCAGAGCCAGAAGTTTCATTCGAGTCTACTTTTAAAAGTTAAAACTATGTGGTAGTCCATGTAAACTGGGAGCTCACGTAAACCTGTTGATCTAGGAATAAATGTGTCGCTCCTTTTCTTCTTTATATGGAAGTCTGAGCGGGACTCTAAACCGGTCAGTTTTGGGTTGCCTTGCACATATAAAACATGTGATACTATCTAAGATGTGAATCGTGTCGATGATGGCAGAGGACAGCGTTGATACAATACCAATGATCTTGGAAAAAGAATACTTCAACATATTAGTGCTAATAAGAAAACATATTAGACATGTCATGTGTTTTTTTAGCATCTCATGGTCAGATGCACATGTACTGGTATGTTATGTTAGAAAAAAAAAGATCAGTTTAAATATACACGTCATGACGTGTTTTTTGGGGCATCTCCCAGGGATAGATGCACAAGCTCTTCTGATATGGCATGTCACATAAAAGAAGAGATAAAAGGCAGGTTTAAATAAATCTGTAGGTACGGTGCATGACTCCTATTTCTACTAACCTTGTACATCTTGGTTTTTTCTTTGACACGTAACGATAAGTCTAAATAAGCTTGTTCAGCCGCAAACAAAAGTTACGTAATATCTAGTTAAATTTTAACCGTAAATTATAGATCTAACCGTTAAAATTAATTTAGATGATGTGGATTAACGTGGTGGCTCTATTATACATCCGCATTTTCCTTTTAGTATATAATAGATATCCATCGGATTCAAACCTACCATAACCGAATTCCACTCTTTTTCAGTCATATAAAAAAAACCTTCTTATCGCAACCAATGCAATTCGAAAGAGAATTTTGGCTTATTGCCCAAGTGTGCTTTCACCACTGAATCAATAAGAATCGGTGTATGACCAGAATCCACGCTTGTCAATGCACGAACAGTGACCATGGGAAAATTTTGTTCCCAAGAGATGGAAGCTAGAACTCTATCTAACTTCTCATAAGTTGGTTCTTCTCGACGACTCGCCCACGTAAACTATCTTCCCGATAAAGCAATCTCACGCAAGTTTAAATGTTCAATGATTGCATTAAATACAAAAGGCCAACAAGCCTTGAAATTATTATTATTCTTCTCTTATCTTTTCCGTATAATATTGAAATCACCACCTACCAACATAGGTAATGTTTCATCCTCACATGTTCGCACTAATTCCGCCAAAAATTCAGCTTTATGCGCGTCTTGGGCAGCCCCATAGACCGACACTAAAATCCATTCGAAAATCTTTTACATTTAATATGGAGACACATAAATCTCCTGTACTCACTTTTAACACTTCAAGAGTATCTGAATTTATTCCAACTAAAACTCCTGCAGATCTACCATGAGGTGGTAAACATAACCAAGAAAAGTTGTACCCCGCAGCAAGTTGATTCAAAAAAATGAATAGAGAAATTAGATCTTCCAATCTCCAACAAGGCTATAAAATCTAATTTATGCTCTCTAATTGCCTCTTTGATAAACAAATTCTTAGCATTGTCACCAAAATCACCAGGATTCCAATTTATTCCTTTTAGATTCTGCATCAAGAAAAATTGTTTTTTAATTCTCCTCCTAGTCATTTTTCGAATATTAGCATTATCATATATTTTTCTAGTCCTAGTCTTCTTTTCCGTTACAACCGGTTTTAGATGTTCCAATTGATCATCTAAGTCAAGTGGGATGCCCTCATCTTCAATTAAATCCTCACACAAAGTAGATACTTTTGACATCACAAGAGTCGAAGCACCTTCTTCCTTATTCACATTCTCCTCCACATTTTTTTGTAACATCGTTAAAATTCGTTCCTCTTCTAACAACTTAATTTCTTTAATAGATTTGACTACCTCCCCTTTGGATTGCCCTAAATATATTGCCAAACGATCCGCCTTACGAATAGTTTCAGAATCAGGTATATTAACAATAGAATACTTGGGAGGTAAAGGCTTAAATGTATTAGATGAAACATCCCTCATTTGAGCATTCATCACTGCCTTCTCCATTTGGGGCATGTCCACTTCAGGCTGGCAACCCAAGCTACTACTAGTCATCACATCCAAACAGGCCTTAGGAATTTCCCCAAAACCAATAACCTCCTCCATGGTAGGTCGAACTGGCATATTTTCAGATGAGCAATCCATTAGAGATAGAGAAAATGGAGGCTTTGCATTATTTGGTAAAACACAAGAAGAACTTGAAGACTTACCATGAGCCGGCCCTAGGAGATGAGGCAATCCCCATCGAATCCTAAAGACCCATGTTAGTAGGCTCCTCCCTCGTAGCCATCAACACCTTATTCATACTATCCCCCTTAGCTTGTTCCAGCGAACCAACCAAGGTAGACTTCAAAACCGAACCTGCAGCACAACAATCATCTTCATCATGTAAAAAGTTGCAAGTAAAATCTGGCCCAAAATGCCCAAACCACACTATTTTTTGCATTATTAGACATACCCTTGTCCACTGAAAAGCCATGCACAACCGATCCTTCAGCAGAGTCAATCATTGGCACATGATTGCCGCTGACTGGTTTGTCCGGACCTGGCCTGCCGACGCTAGGCGTCTGGATCCTCTGCGGCTCAATAGATGCATGTACGCCAGTCAGAAACTCCTCCACTGATACGTCTCAAACGTATCTATAATTTCTTATGTTCCATGCTACTTTTATGATGATACTCACATGTTTTATACACACTTTATGTCATTATTATGCATTTTCCGGCACTAACCTATTGACAAGATGCCGAAGAGCCGATTGCTTGTTTTCTCGCTATTTTTGGTTTCAGAAATCCTACAAAGGAAATATTCTCGGAATTGGACGAAATCAACGCTCAGGGTCTTATTTTTCCACGAAGATTCCAGAAGACCGAAAGGGATACGAAGTGGGGCGATGAGGCGCCGCCACCATAGGGCCCCGCGGCCAGAGGGGGGCCCACGCCGCCCTATGGTGTGGGCCCCTCGTCAGCCCTCCGACTCCGCCCTTCCGCCTACTTAAAGCCTTCGTCGCGAAAACCCCAGCATCGAGAGCCACGATACGGAAAACCTTCCGGAGACGTCGCCGCCGCCAATCCCATCTCGGGGGATTCGGGAGATCGCCTCGGCACCCTACCGGAGAGGGGAATCATCTCCTGGAGGACTCTTCATCACCATGATCGCCTTCGGATTGATGTGTGAGTAGTTCACCCCTGGACTATGGGTCCATAGCAGTAGCTAGATGGTTGTCTTCTCCTCATTGTGCTATCATGTTAGATCTTGTGAGCTGCCTATCATGATCAAGATCATCTATTTGTAATGCTACATGTTGTGTTTGTTGGGATCCGATGAATATGGAATACTATGTCAAGTTGATTATCAATCTATCATATATGTGTTGTTTATGTTCTTGCATGCTCTCCGTTGCTAGTAGAGGCTCGGCCAAGTTGATACTTGTGACTCCAAGAGGGAGTATTTATGCTCGATAGTGGGTTCATGCCTCCACCGAATCCGGGACGATGACGGAAAGTTCTAAGGTTGTGGATGTGCTTGTTGCCACTAGGGATAAAACATCAATGCTTTGTCTAAGGATATTTGTGTTGATTACATTACGCACCATACTTAATGCAATTGTCCGTTGTTTGCAACTTAATACCGGAAGGGGTTCGGATGATAACCCGAAGGTGGACTTTTTAGGCATAGATGCATGTTGGATAGCGGTCTATGTACTTTGTCGTAATTCCCCGATTAAATCTCATAGTAGTCATCGTGATATATGTATGTGCATTGTTATGCCTTCTTTATTTGTCAATTGCCCAACCGTAATTTGTTCACCCAACATGCCATTTATCTTATGGGAGAGACACCACTAGTGAACTGTGGACCCCGGTCCATTCTTTACATACTGAAATACAATCTATCGCAAACTCGTTCTTTACTGTTCATCGCAAACAAATATCATCTTCCACACTATACATTTAATCCTTTGTTTACGAGCAAGCCGGTGAGATTGACAACCTCACCGTTAAGTTGGGGCAAAGTATTGTGATTGTGTTGTGCAGGTTCCACGTTGGCGCCGGAATCCCCGGTGTTGCGCCGCACTACACTCCGCCACCAACAACCTTCACGTGTTCCTTGACTCCTACTGGTTCGATAACCTTGGTTTCTTACTGAGGGAAAACTTGCTGCTGTACGCATCACACCTTCCTCTTGGGGTTCCCAACAGACGTGTGTCAACTACACGCCAGCACCCACCACCGCAAAAGATCTCCCGCCCTCGCCCTGCCCACACGTGGCCGCCACCGGGTGGTCACCCGCGTCTGCACAGCTGACGTTGTTGCCCACTCCCCCACCACCGCAAAAGATCTCCCGCCCTCCCCCTGCCCACACGTGGCCGCCACCGGGTGGTCACCCGCGTCTGCACAGCTGACGTTGTTGCCCGCCATCATGGCGCACGTGTGCGTCGATGTGGAGGCCGGCAGGGCCCCGCTGGTGGTTGGCAGGCACTGCTGCTGTCGGCCAGCTTGCCTGCTATGCTGCTGATTGGCTGCATGCAGCAGCCGTTGACCACTGGCGCCCTGCTGCCCAATGGTAGCCTGCAAGTCCAAATCCCGAGCGTGGACCAACGGTGATCCCGAGGACGATCCTCTGGTCCACGGATCTGTATCAAAATCAGCGTAGGATTTGTCTTTTAGTGGATAATTTTCAGCATTAGGTAATAACTTGTAAACTAAACCATTTTTGCTCAAATTTTTTTGCATAAGAAGGAGTACCTGAGGGAGTCAGTTTTACACTCATTGTACCAATCTGAACAACATCTAAATTGCAAAAGTGCTCTTGCATTCCCTCGACTCCATTATTCGTATTTGGAGCATCATTTTCGTTATTATTGGATGTTGCATCCGTTGCATGTTCTTTGTGATCCATGTCCATAGAATGCCCACCACCAAAATTTCCTTGACCCTGGTTTGCATCACCATTCCCATCATCACCATTATTAGCATCAACCATGTTCACTTCTTGAGACCCTTGAATTGTCTCCACTTCAAAATGGAGTTTAAAAAACCCCCCCTCCTAATGAACACATCACTGTCCGCAGGAATAAGGTTACTGTCCAAACACCCAATCTTGATTCTGAAGGAGATATGCCCTAGAGGCAATAATAAAGTGGTTATTATTTATATCTTTATGTTTATGATAAATGTTTATATATCGTGCTATAATTGTATTAACCGAAACATTAGTACATGTGTGATATGTAGACAAACAAAGAGTCCCTAGTATGCCTCTTAACTAGCTTGTTGATTAATGGATGATTAATTTCATAATCATGAACATTGGATGTTATTAATAACAAGGTTATATCATTGTATGAATGATGTAATGGACACACCCAATTAAGCGTAGCATAAGATCTCGTCATTAAGTTATTTGCTATAAGCTTTCGATACATAGTTACCTAGTCCTTATGACCATGAGATCATGTAAATCACTTATACCGGAAAGGTACTTTGATTACATCAAACGCCACCTGCGTAAATGGGTGGTTATAAAGGTGGGATTAAGTATCCGGAAAGTATGAGTTGAGGCATATGGATCAACAGTGGGATTTGTCCATCCCGATGACGGATAGATATACTCTGGGCCCTCTCGGTGGAATGTCGTCTAATGTCTTGCAAGCATATGAATAAGTTCATAAGAGACCACATACCACGGTACGAGTAAAGAGTACTTGTCGGGAGACGAGGATGAACAAGGTATAGAGTGATACCGAAGATCAAACCTCGGACAAGTAAAATATCGCGTGACAAAGGGAATTGGTATCGTATGTGAATGGTTCATTCGATCACTAAAGTCATCGTTGAATATGTGGGAGCCATTATGGATCTCCAGATCCCGCTATTGGTTATTGGTCGGAGTGAGTACTCAACCATGTCCGTGATGCGCGTGGTTGACGTATTGTCTTTTCGTTCGACACGCGTCCGTTGGGAACCCCAAGAGGAAGGTGTGATGCGCACAGCGGCAAGTTTCCCTCAGTAAGAAACCAAGGTTTAATCGGACCAGTAGGAGTCAAGAAGCACGTTGAAGGTTGATGGCGGCGGGATGTAGTGCGGCGCAACACCGGAGATTCCGGCGCCAACGTGGAACCCGCACAACACAACCAAAGTACTTTGCCCCAACGAAACGGTGAGGTTGTCAATCTCACCGGCTTGTCTGTAACAAAGGATTAACCGTATTGTGTGGAAGATGATTGTTTGCGAGAGAAAACGAGTAAAACAAGTATTGCAGTAGATTTGTATTTCAGTATTAAAAGAATGGACCGGGGTCCACAGTTCACTAGAGGTGTCTCTCCCATAAGATAAAAGCATGTTGGGTGAACAAATTACAGTCGGGCAATTGACAAATAGAGAGAGCATAACAATGCACATACATGACATGATAAGTATAGTGAGATTTAATTGGGCATTACGACAAAGTACATAGACCGCCATCCAACCGCATCTATGCCTAAAAAGTCCACCTTCGGGTTATCGTCCGAACCCCTCCGGTATTAAGTTGCTAACAACGAGACAATTGCATTAAGTATGGTGCGTAATGTAATCAACAACTACATCCTTGGACATAGCGCCAATGTTTTATCCCTAGTGGCAACAAGCACAACACAACCTTAGAACTTTCTGTCACTTGTCCAGGTGTCAATGCAGGCATGAACCCACTATCGAGCATAAGTACTCCCTCTTGGAGTTAAAAGTAAAAACTTGGCCAGAGCCTCTACTAGAAACGGAGAGCATGCAAGATCATAAACAACACATGTATAATAACTTTGATAATTAACATGACATAGTATTCTCTATCCATCGGATCCCGACAAACACAACATATAGAATTACAGATAGATGATCTTGATCATGTTAGGCAGCTCACAAGATCCAACAATGAAGCACAATGAGGAGAAGACAACCATCTAGCTACTGCTATGGACCCATAGTCCGAGGGGTAGACTACTCACTCATCACTCCGGAGGCGACCATGGCGGTGTAGAGTCCTCCGGGAGATGATTCCCCTCTCCGGCAGGGTGCCGGAGGCGATCTCCTGGATCCCCCGAGATGGGATCGGCGGTGACGGCGTCTCAGTAATGTTTTCCGTATCGTGGCTCTCGGTGCGGGGGTTTCGTCACGGAGGCTTTAAGTAGGCGGAAGGGCAAGTCAAGAGGCGGCACGGGGGCCCACACCACGGGGCCGCGCGGCCAAGGGGGGCCGCGCCGCCCTAGGGTTTGGCCACCCCGTGGCCCCTCTTCGTCTCGTCTTCGGACTTCGGAAGCTTCGTGGAAAAATAGGCCCCTGGGCTTTGACTTCGTCCAATTCCGAGAATATTTCGTTACTAGGATTTACGAAACCAAAAACAACGAGAACAACGAATCGGCACTTCGGCATCTTGTTAATAGGTTAGTTCCAGAAAATGCAAGAATATGACATAAAATATGCATAAAACATGTAGGTATCATCAATAATATGGCATAGAACATAAGAAATTATCGATACGTCGGAGACGTATCAAGCATCCCCAAGCTTAGTTCTGCTCGTCCCGAGCAGGTAAAACGATAACAAAGATAATTTACGAAGTGATATGCCATCATAACCTTGATCATACTATTTGTAAACATATGTAGTGGATGCAGCGATCAAAACAATGGTGATGACATGAGTAAACAAGTGAATCATAAAACAAAGACTTTTCATGAATAGTACTTAAAGACAAGTATTAATAAGTCTTGCATAAGAGTTAACTCATAAAGCAATAAATCAAAGTAAAGGTATTGAAGCAACACAAAGGAAGATTAAGTTTCAGCGGTTGCTTTCAACTTGTAACATGTATATCTCATGGATAATAGTCAACATAGAGTAATATAACAAACAATATGCAAGTATGTAAGAATCAATGCACAGTTCACACAAGTGTTTGCTTCTTGAGGTGGAGAGAGATAGGTGAACTGACTCAACATAAAAGTAAAGAGAATGGTCCTTCAAAGAGGAAAGCATCGATTGCTATATTTGTGCTAGAGCTTTTGAAAACATGAAACAATTTTGTCAACGGTAGTAATAAAGCATATGAGTTATGAAAGTTATATCTTACAAGTTGCAAGTCTCATGCATAGTATACTAATAGTGCCCGCACCTTGTCCTAATTAACTTGGACTACCGGATCTTTGCAATGCACATGTTTTGACCAAGTGTCACAATGGGGTACCTCCATGCCGCTTGTACAAAGGTCTAAGGAGAAAGCTCGCATTTTGGATTTCTCGCTTTTGATTATTCTCAACTTAGACATCCATACCGGGACAACATGGACAACGAGATAATGGACTCCTCTTTTATGCATAAGCATGTGGCAACAATTATTATTCTCATATGAGATTGAGGATATGTGTCCAAAGCTGAAACTTCCACCATGAATCATGGCTTTAGTTAGCGGCCCAAAGTTCTTCTCTAACAACATGCATGCTCCAACCATGAAGGTGGTAGATCTCTCTTGCTTCGAGACAAGACGGACATGCATAGCAACTCACATGATATCCAACAAGGAATAGTTGATGGCGTCCCCGAAACATGGTTATCGCTCAACAAGCAACTTAATAAGAGATAAAGTGCATAAGTACATATTCAATACTACAATAGTTTTTAAGCTATTTGTCCCATGAGCTATATATTGCAAAGGTGAATGATGGAATTTTAAAGGTAGCACTCAAGCAATTTACTTTGGAATGGCGGATAAATACCATGTAGTAGGTAGGTATGGTGGACACAAATGGCATAGTGGTTGGCTCAAGTATTTTGGATGCATGAGAAGTATTCCCTCTCGATACAAGGTTTAGGCTAGCAAGGTTATTTGAAACAAACACAAGGATGAACGGTACAGACAAAACTCACATAAAAGACATATGGTAAACATTATAAGACTCCATACCGTCTTCCTTGTTGTTCAAAACTCAATACTAGATGTTATCTAGACTCTAGAGAAACTAAATATGCAAACCAAATTAGCAAGCTCTAAGTGTTTCTTCATTAATGGGTGCAAAGTGTATGATGCAAGAGCTTAAATATGAGCACAACAATTGCCAAGTATCAAATTATCCAAGACATTTTAGAGTTACTACATGTAGCATTTTCCAATTCCAACCATATAACAATTTAACGAAGGAGAAACTTCGCCATGAATACTATGAGTAGAACCTAAGGACATATTTGTCCATATGCAACAGCGGAGCGTGTCTCTCTCCCATAGAGTGAATGCTAGGATCCATTTTATTCAAACAAAACAAAAAAACAAAAACAAACCGACGCTCCAAGCAAAGTACATAAGATGTGGCCGAATAAAAATATAGTTTCAGGGGAGGAACTCGATAATGTTGTTGATGAAGAAGGGGATGCCTTGGGCATCCCCAAGCTTAGACGCTTGAGTCTTCTTAATATATTCAGGGGTGAACCACCGGGGCATCCCCAAGCTTAGAGCTTTCACTCTCCTTAATCATATTGCATCATACTCCTCTCTTGATCCTTGAAAACTTCCTCCACACCAAACTCGAAACAACTCATTAGAGGGTTAGTGCATAATAAAAATTCACATGTTCAGAGGTGACACAATCATTCTTAACACTTCTGGACATTGCATAAAGCTACTGGACATTAATGGATCAAAGAAATTCATCCAATATAGCAAAAGAGGCAATGCGAAATAAAAGACAGAATCTGTCAAAACAGAACGATCCGTAAAGATGGATTTTATTAGGCCACCAGACTTGCTCAAACGAAAATGCTCAAATTGAATGAAAGTTGCGTACATATCTGAGGATCACTCACGTAAATTGGCATAATTTTCTGAGTTACCTACAGAGAATTAGACCCAGATTCGTGACAGCAAAGAAATCTGTTTCTGCGCAGTAATCCAAATCTAGTACTTACTTTTCTATCAAAGACTTTACTTGGCACAACAAAACATAAAACTAAGATAAGGAGAGGTTGCTACAGTAGTAAACAACTTCCAAGACACAAATTAAAAACAAAGTACTGTAGGTAAAAAAAAAATGGGTTGTCTCCCATAAGCGCTTTTCTTTAACGCCTTTCAGCTAGGCGCAGAAAGTGTTTCTCAAGTATTATCGAAGGGTGGTGCACCTACAGCAGGGTTTGGAGTTTTCTCAACCATGCATAGTATGTTAGATACATAAGTTTCAGCGCCTCCTTTTTCATTAGTCTTGGGCTTGCTGCTCTCATCAAACAAATTTTCAGGAACAAGCCAAGCATAGTTATGTTCTAGTGCATCATTCATAGCTAGGAGTTTACATGGTATTGGTGCTTTGATCTCCCCACCAGCATTAGCATTATTAGTGTACCTTATCCTATCCATATCCATTTTTTCAAGAAGGCTAACAAAATTAGTATGAGAACCAAGCATATTAAATTTAGCAAAGACCTTTCTAGCCTCTCTTGCTAGACCACCAAATTCTCTAAGAAGGGTTTCTAAAACAAAATCTTTCTTTTCCCCCTCTTCTATATCACCAAGTGTAAGAAACATGTGTTGGATTATAGGATTGAGATTAACAAATTTAGTTTCCAACGAGGCGAACTAAAGCAGCAGCGAGCAATTTCATAAGTGGGAGCAAGGTCTACCAAGTGTCTATCTTCAAAATCTTCAATGGTACTAACATGGGTGAAAAATTCTTCTATATTGTTCCTCCCAATTATAGACCCTTGTCCTACCGGTATGTTCTTTGCGGTAAAATCAAAAGGAAACATGATGAAATAAGTAAAGTAAATGCAAGTAACTAATTTTTTTTGTGTTTTTGATATAGCAAACAAGACAGTAAATAAAGTAAAGCTAGCAACTAATTTTTTTGTGTTTTGATATAAGTGCAGCAAACAAAGTAGTAAATAAAATAAAGCAAGACAAAAACAAAGTAAAGAGATTGAGAAGTGGAGACTCCCCTTGCAGCGTGTCTTGATCTCCCCGGCAACGGCGCCGAGAAATTTGCTTGATGCGCGTGGTTGACGTATTGTCTTTTCGTTCGACACGCGTCCGTTGGGAACCCCAAGAGGAAGGTGTGATGCGCACAGCGGCAAGTTTCCCTCGGTAAGAAACCAAGGTTTAATCGGACCAGTAGGAGTCAAGAAGCACGTTGAAGGTTGATGGCGGCGGGATGTAGTGCGGCGCAACACCGGAGATTCCGGCGCCAACGTGGAACCCGCACAACACAACCAAAGTACTTTGCCCCAACGAAACAGATGAGGTTGTCAATCTCACCGGCTTGCTGTAACAAAGGATTAACCGTATTGTGTGGAAGATGATTGTTTGCAGAGAAAACAGTAAAACAAGTATTGCAGCAGATTTGTATTTCAGTATTAAAAGAATGGACCGGGGTCCACAGTTCACTAGAGGTGTCTCTCCCATAAGATAAAAGCATGTTGGGTGAACAAATTACAGTCGGGCTATTGACAAATAGAGAGAGCATAACAATGCACATACATGACATGATAAGTATAGTGAGATTTAATTGGGCATTACGACAAAGTACATAGACCGCCATCCAACCGCATCTATGCCTAAAAAGTCCACCTTCAGGGTTATCGTCCGAACCCCTCCAAGTATTAAGTTGCTAACAACAAACAATTGCATTAAGTATGGTGCGTAATGTAATCAACAACTACATCCTTGGACATAGCGCCAATGTTTTATCCCTAGTGGCAACGAGCACAACACAACCTTAGAACTTTCTGTCCACTGTCCCGGTGTCAATGCGGGCATGAACCCACTATCGAGCATAAGTACTCCCTCTTGGAGTTAAAAGTAAAAACTTGGCCAGAGCCTCTACTAGAAACGGAGAGCATGCAAGATCATAAACAACACATGTATAATAACTTTGATAATTAACATGACATAGTATTCTCTATCCATCGGATCCCGACAAACACAACATATAGAATTACGAGATAGATGATCTTGATCATGTTAGGCAGCTCACAAGATCCAACAATGAAGCACAATGAGGAGAAGACAACCATCTAGCTACTGCTATGGACCCATAGTCCAGGGGTAGACTACTCACTCATCACTCCGGGAGGCGACCATGGCGGTGTAGAGTCCTCCGGGAGATGATTCCCCTCTCCGGCGGGGTGCCGGGAGGCGATCTCCTGGATCCCCCGAGATGGGATCGACGGTGACGGCGTCTCGGTAATGTTTTCCGTATCGTGGCTCTCGGTGCGGGGGTTTCGTCACGGAGGCTTTAAGTAGGCGGAAGGGAAAGTCAAGAGGCGGCACGGGGGCCCACACCACGGGGCCGCGCGGCCAAGGGGGGCCGCGCCGCCCTAGGGTTTGGCCACCCCGTGGCCCCTCTTCGTCTCGTCTTCGGACTTACGGAAGCTTCGTGGAAAAATAGGCCCCCGGGCTTTGACTTCGTCCAATTCCGAGAATATTTCGTTACTAGGATTTCGAAACCAAAAACGCAGAAAACGAGCAATCGGCACTTCGGCATCTTGTTAATAGGTTAGTTCCAGAAAATGCAAGAATATGACATAAAATGTGCATAAAACATGTAGGTATCATCAATAATATGGCATAGAACATAAGAAATTATCGATACGTCGGAGACGTATCAGTCCGCATAGTTCACGAACCGTAGGGTGACACACTTAAAGTTGGATGTTGAAATGGTAGTACTTGAATATGGAATGGAGTTCGAATATTTGTTCGAAGTCCCGGATGAGATCCCGGACATCACGAGGAGTTCCGGAATGGTCCGGAGAATAAGATTCATATATAGGATGTCATTTTATGTGAATTAAAATGTCGCGGAAGGTTCTATGGAAGGTTCTAGAAGGTTCTAGAAAAGTCCGGAAGAAACCACCAAGGAAGGTGGAGTCCACATGGGACTCCACCTCCATGGCCGGCCAACCCTAGTGGGGGAGGAGTCCCAAGTGGACTCCCCTTAGGGGGCCGGCCACCCCCATATGGGAGGTGGAACTCCCACCTTTGGTGGGAGTCCTAGCTTGGCTAGGTTTCCCCTCCTTATGGAAGGTTTTTTGGTTCGGGTCTTATTCGAAGACTTGGATACCAACACTTGGGGTTCCACCTATATAATGAGGGGCATAGGGGAGGGGCCGGCCACACCAAAGCCACAAGTTGGCCGCACCCCCTTGAGGCCGGCCACCCCTCCCAAACCCTAGCCGCCCCCTCTCCTCCATATCTCCCGCGTAGCTTTAGCGAAGCTCCGCCGGAGTTCTTCACCGCCACCGACACCACGCCGTCGTGCTGTCGGATTCAAGAGGAGCTACTACTTCCGCTGCCCGCTGGACCGGGTAGGTGGACGTCGTCTTCATCAACAACCGAACGTGTGACCGAGTACGGAGGTGCTGCCCGTTCGTGGCGCCGGAACCGATCGTGATCAAGATCTTCTACGCGCTTTTGCAAGCGGCAAGTGAACGTCTACCGCAGCAACAAGAGCCTCATCTTGTAGGCTTTGGAATCTCTTCAAGGGTGAGACTCGATACCCCCTCGTTGCTACCGTCTTCTAGATTGCATCTTGGCTTGGATTGCGTGTTCGCGGTAGGAAATTTTTTGTTTTCTATGCAACGTTATCCTACGGTGGTATCAGAGCCGTGTCTATGCATAGATGGTTGCACGAGTAGAACACAATGGTTTTGTGGGCGTTGATGCTCTTGTTATCTTTAGTTTGAGTACTTTGCATCTTTGTGGCATAGTAGGATGAAGCGGCTCGGGCTAACTTTACATGACCGCGTTCATGAGACTTGCTCCTCGTTCGACATGCAACTTGTATTGCATAAGAGGCTTTGCGGGTGTCTGTCTCTCCTACTATAGTGAAGATTCAATTTACTCTTCTATTGACAACACTAGTATCACCGTTGTGGTTCATGTTCGTAGGTAGATTAGATCTTACTCGAAAACCCTAAACCACGTAAAATATGCAAACCAAATTAGAGACGTCTAACTTGTTTTTGCGGGGTTTGGTGATGTGATATGGCCATGATATGATGATGAATATGTATGAGATGATCATTATTGTATTGTGGCAACCGGCAGGAGCCTTATGGTTGTCTTTAATTTTCATGTTGAGTAGTATTTCAAAGTAGTTGTAATAGTTGCTACATGAGGTGAACAACCATGAAGACGGCGCCATAAACCTTGACGCTACGCCGACGATGATGGAGATCATGCCCGTTGATGATGGAGATCATGTCCGTGCTTTGGAGATGAAGATCGAAGGCGCAAAGACAAAAGGGCCATATCATATCACATATAAACTGCATGTGATGTTAATCCTTTATGCATCTTATTTTGCTTAGATCGCGACGGTAGCATTATAAGATGATCCCTCACATTAATATCAAGATAATAAAGTGTTCTCCCCTCGTATGCACCGTTGCCAAAGTTCGTCGTTTCGAAGCATCTCGTGATGATCGGATGTGATAGATTCAACGTTCATATACAACGGGTGTAAGCCATGTTGCACATGCGGAATACTTGGGTTTGCTTGACGAGCCTAGCATGTACAGACATGGCCTCGGGACAACGGAAACCGAAAGGTTGAACACGAGTCATATGGATGATATGATCAACATGTTGATGTTCACCATTGAAGCTACATCATCTCACGTGATGATCGGTTTTGGTGTAGTGGATTTGGATCGTGTACCACTTAACAACTATGAGGGATGTTGTATTAAGTGGGAGTTCATTAGTAATTAGATTAAAACATGAACTAATTATCATAAACATAGTCGGAGTAGTATTTTGAATTAATTTTGTAGTATTGGCATCCGTTTTCTACCATGCGCTAGTCTTGTTATTGAGATAGAAATACTTGTTAAAATCTGATAAGAAACTTTACGGATTGGTACCGTATTGTTAATGAATCAAGAAATGATTAAGTCCTATTGCAAACTTTTAGTAAACCTCACATTTTTGATTCAAAGAGCTATGGTTTCAATTAGTACCTAAAGTTATCTTGTCTCCGTCAAACTTGAAGTTCAAATTTGTTTGAAAAGTAAGGAGCTGAAAAATTTAGTTTTCGAAATAATCAAGGTATGAGATATATGAGATATCTAAGACCTTATTGCAAGATGATAGAATATTATATGGTGAGACTACATAAACTCATAAGTTTTATGGGAATGTATGAAGGTTGAAGACGCCAGGCGTCACAATCCTCCAACTATTGGGGCACTAACGATATTCGCATATCCATGAAGTTATCATCCTTAGTATGCACCGTTGCTAAGATTCGTCGTATCGAAGCATCACGTGATGATCGGGTGTGATAGATTCTATGTGTGCATACAACGGGTGCAAGCCAGATTTGCACATGCGAATACCAAGGTTAAAACTTTATGAGCCTAGCATGTACAGACATGGTCTCGTGAAAGTCATCATGATACAATGGATAAAATTATGAGTGAAATTGTTCATCATATTACAAGGTTACTAATAGTGAAATCCGGAACACTTATCATATGATGATCAACTTCAAAGTAAGAACCTCAAGGTTATTGGTATTTGACCAACAAACCTAGAAGTTAATGATGTTGAAGTGTTTTTCTGAATAATGAGGAAAGCTAAAAGAGAAACTGCAAAAGATATTTTGGCAAAAAGAAAAGAAAAGACTAGAAAGTCTAGCTCGAGTGTATATAAATGATATACATGTTATGGTTGTATTCCTAGTTAAGTCACACTATGAAATTCTTGGGTATTAGTACTATATTGGTTGGTACGAAGTGTCATACAAAACAACGCAATACAAGAATACAATGGCCTAAGTGACTGACAAGGAATATGATAGGAATGCACGTCTGAAACAAAATAAAGTGTTATTATGTTCGTCATTGGCATTCTATCTAGCCCTTAGAATTTGTAATAAAGAACTTAATAATTATTATTTTGCTCTGGTAAAATGAAAACAATGAGTTGTTCAAATTATGACATTACTCCATGTACGATGGATAAGTTATTATAAATCTTAATGGTGAAACACACATACATAACACTGACGCTAAAATGCCATAAGGCAAATGATTTGAATTCCACTTATTTATGGAACCGCCATTTAGGTCATGTTAGAAAGAAACACATGAAGGAACTCCATGTAAATGGATTTTTGGAGTCATTTGATTTTTGAATCATTTGGCGCTTGCAAATCTTTTCTAAAGAGAATGATTAAAATACCGTTCATAGGCCAAGAGTTGAACGGGCAACTAACTTAGTGGAAAAATACATGATGATGTATATGGTTCACTGGGCATAGTTGTGTGCGGGAGATTCTTATACTTCATGAAAATTTCAACAATGAATTGAGTATATATGTGGATATATTCAATAAGGAAGAAGTTTGAAACATTTGAATGGATTCAAATAAATTTCAGCATGAAGTGGAAATCATCGTAATAGAAAAGTCAAATATCTATGATTGGATCATGGTGAAAATATTTGAATTACGAGTTTTAGCGAACATCTAAGAGAGTCATGAAATTGTTCTACAACTCACATTTCTTGGAGTATCACAATGATGATATAGTATCCGAGAGATGTATCCAAACCTTGTTGGATTAATGATGAGATAAAATATTATGATGCCATTATATTTTTGTGGATTATGCTTAGTGACTACCGCTTTTACACTAAATAGAGCATCATCATGATCCGTTGAAATGACACCATACGAGTTATGGCATGAGTATAAATCCTAATAGTCCTTTCTTTAAATTTTGGTCTAAGAGTTTACAAACCAAAATCGGATGAATGTCTTTGTTGGTTATCCCAGAGATTTAATTGGGAATTCTTCCCACAAGACAAAGACAAAAGTGTTTGTCAATGTTTCTTATTTCCGAGAAATTATTTCTAGTGAAGTATTTGAGTGGGAGGACAATATATTTTGATAAGGTTTATGAACCTGAGCATAATGATCAGAGTAGCGCGAGCATCGGAATTGGTTTCGGAAGCGGCCACGACGATCATGGCTCCCATGACTACAAAGTGTTTTAGCCATGGAGATCGAAGTACATATTGAACCTTGTAGGTATGGTTTACTTTGTGATCAAATAAATGATTTGTGGACAAAGGATTGATTTTGAACAATGATAAACCAACTACAAATAAAGAAGTTATGATGGGCCCTGACTCCGTTAAAATGGCTATACGCCATGAAATCCATAATAGATGAATACTTTTTGAAAGTAAATGGATCTATAGACTTAGATGAAATATCTTTGAAGAAGCTCGACTTGTCGAAAAGTTGTTTACGACAAAGTTCAAAGAGTTGACTACGATAAGATTAGATCTTCCGTAGCAATGCTTATAGTCTATAAGGATTATTCTAGTAATCACTACATATTTCTTTTATGAGATATGATAGTAGGATGGCAAAATATATTACTTAACAGAAGTGTGTATTAAAGGTGTATACAAGATACAACCAAGAGTTTTGCTAGTCCGTGGAATACTAGATAGGTATACGAACTTCAATTGGATGAAGTAAGTATCGCGGAGTTGGAATCTTCACCAGATGAAATAATCAAAGAGTTATGATTTCATCAGAGATGATGAAGAGGCTTGCATTTGCAAGAAATTAAGTGGGAGCACTAAGACATATTTGTAATACTTTATGTAGATGACATATCGTTGATTATAAATAATGTAATTATATAATTGATTAAAAAGGTTTCATTGAGAATTAAACTTCAATGAAAGGATATGGACTGAAACAAATTTAGTGTCAAGATCTATGAAGATAGATTGAAACACATAAATAAGTTTAAGTCAAAGTACATATGATGGATATTGAAGTAGTTCAATATAGAAATATTAAGAAAATGTTCTTGTCATGTGAAGGTTTAACAAGACTTGAGTGTATCAGACACTCAATGAGTAAAAACACATGAGTGATTATAGATCACGAATAATATGTACACAATCAGATATCATGTGCTATAAAGTGTTATGAGCATATACCGGAATGATTCATATGATGATCATTGGACGACGAGTAAGAATATCCTTGAGTACTTTAGAAGAACTAAGGATATATATTTTTTTGTATGAAGAAATGACAAACAAATCGGCTGTAAGGTGTTACACCGATATTGGTTTTGTCACATATAAAATATAATTTCAATCTCAAATTAGACTAAGTGTTGTTTAAAAGGTAGCACAATGAGCTAGAAGTTGTCTATGCTAGATTTAGAAGAGTTCTAAATATTGTGACGGATTCTACAAAAGAAGGCAGATTATGTCATTATTTTGGCAATGACAAAGGATGTTAAGTCAAGAGGTTCTTTGAGAACTTGGTGTAGTTCCGACAGTCAGAACTTTGAAGCTATGTTGTGTGTGACAATATTAGTGACATATTTCAGACAGCGGAATTAAGGTTCCACCAGAAGATCAAACATATTTAATGCCAACTCATTTGGAAATGAGTGATGCGTTGAGACGCAAATGAATTACAAAATACATACGTTTCTGAGCGTGTCAAATCCGATGACTAAAAACATCTCCCGTGAGCAATACATGATAAAGCACCAGAAGGCCAAGGTGTTATATCTTATTGACTCTAGTGCAAGTGGGAGACTGAAGGATATATGCCCTAGAGGCAATAATAAAGTGGTTATTATTTATATCTTTATGTTTATGATAAATGTTTATATATCGTGCTATAATTGTATTAACCGAAACATTAGTACATGTGTGATATGTAGACAAACAAAGAGTCCCTAGTATGCCTCTTAACTAGCTTGTTGATTAATGGATGATTAATTTCATAATCATGAACATTGGATGTTATTAATAACAAGGTTATATCATTGTATGAATGATGTAATGGACACACCCAATTAAGCGTAGCATAAGATCTCGTCATTAAGTTATTTGCTATAAGCTTTCGATACATAGTTACCTAGTCCTTATGACCATGAGATCATGTAAATCACTTATACCGGAAAGGTACTTTGATTACATCAAACGCCACTGCGTAAATGGGTGGTTATAAAGGTGGGATTAAGTATCCGGAAAGTATGAGTTGAGGCATATGGATCAACGAGTGGGATTTGTCCATCCCGATGACGGATAGATATACTCCGGGCCCTCTCGGTGGAATGTCGTCTAATGTCTTGCAAGCATATGAATAAGTTCATAAGAGACCACATACCACGGTACGAGTAAAGAGTACTTGTCGGGAGACGAGGATGAACAAGGTATAGAGTGATACCGAAGATCAAACCTCGGACAAGTAAAATATCGCGTGACAAAGGGAATTGGTATCGTATGTGAATGGTTCATTCGATCACTAAAGTCATCGTTGAATATGTGGGAGCCATTATGGATCTCCAGATCCCGCTTGGTTATTGGTCGGAGTGAGTACTCAACCATGTCCGCATAGTTCACGAACCGTAGGGTGACACACTTAAAGTTGGATGTTGAAATGGTAGTACTTGAATATGGAATGGAGTTCGAATATTTGTTCGAAGTCCCGGATGAGATCTCGGACATCACGAGGAGTTCCGGAATGGTCCGGAGAATAAGATTCATATATAGGATGTCATTTTATGTGAATTAAAATGTCGCGGAAGGTTCTATGGAAGGTTCTAGAAGGTTCTAGAAAAGTCCGGAAGAAACCACCAAGGAAGGTGGAGTCCACATGGGACTCCACCTCCATGGCCGGCCAACCCTAGTGGGGGAGGAGTCCCAAGTGGACTCCCCCTAGGGGGCCGGCCACCCCCATATGGGAGGTGGAACTCCCACCTTTGGTGGGAGTCCTAGCTTGGCTAGGTTTCCCCTCCTTATGGAAGGTTTTTGGTTCGGGTCTTATTCGAAGACTTGGATACCAACACTTGGGGTTCCACCTATATAATGAGGGGCATAGGGGAGGGGCCGGCCACACCAAAGCCACAAGTTGGCCGCACCCCTTGAGGCCGGCCACCCCCTCCCAAACCCTAGCCGCCCCCTCTCCTCCATATCTCCCGCGTAGCTTTAGCGAAGCTCCGCCGGAGTTCTTCACCGCCACCGACACCACGTCGTCGTGCTTGTCGGATTCAAGAGGAGCTACTACTTCCGCTGCCCGCTGGAACGGGGAGGTGGACGTCGTCTTCATCAACAACCGAACGTGTGACCGAGTACGGAGGTGCTGCCCGTTCGTGGCGCCGGAACCGATCGTGATCAAGATCTTCTACGCACTTTTGCAAGCGGCAAGTGAACGTCTACCGCAGCAACAAGAGCCTCATCTTGTAGGCTTTGGAATCTCTTCAAGGGTGAGACTCGATACCCCCTCGTTGCTACCGTCTTCTAGATTGCATCTTGGCTTGGATTGCGTGTTCGCGGTAGGAAAATTTTTGTTTTCTATGCAACGTTATCCTACAGATCCTAAGCACCTTGTTCTTACGAGTATATGTCGTGTCCACGTCTGAAGTCTTCCCAAAGAGAGTTCCAACTCCCTACAAAGATAAAAAGTCTGATCTCATATATGATGGCAACCCTGAGACTCTGACCCACACTTCTGGCAACAAATAAAAAGGTTCCTCCAAAGATGACCAAAGGTTAAAAGATAAGCAAGATTCCCTATCCTGACATATGTAAGTACCAAAGTTCTTCAGCCTCTAAACTTCATGTTTACTTGGTAACTTGACTCTGAATATATTATCCTTGAGATGGAAAACCTCCCAATTAAATTTCTCATAAGGCACAATTCTTTTCAACTGCTCAATTATTTCAGGGATAGTCATTGCATCACCATCAACAGCCAATTTAGGATTCTCCACTTTGGCTTTGAAAGCTCCACGAGGCAACTCAAAAAACATCATAGCTTCATTAGCATATCCATGCATAGTGGCAGTGGGTTTCAGGTGTTGCAACAAATGACATGCAGAAGCAACATAATGAATGGACTCACACAGATCGCAAAAAGGTGTAGAACAATCATCAATATAATGTCCTAGCTTCTTACATCGAAAACATGACATCTTGTCCTCCTTTTTTTCTTCTTTGAGGGACCCGGCCCTTCTGTCTCCTTCACCTTTGATCCTACATCATGTGCATCTGGACAATTTTGATTTGATGCCTCCGCTTGTTGCTGAACTACACTAGGTGCCGCAACCGATACCACTGTAGTGTTGTTTGGAACACCAAATATAACATTATTATTTGTTGGAACCTGTGCAGCCGTCCCTCCAATAGGTTCAGTAGGCTTTGATACGTCTCCGACGTAGTGATAATTTCTTATGTTCCATGCCACATTATTGATGATATCTACATGTTTTATGCACACTTTATGTCATATTCGTGCATTTTATGGAACTAACCTATTAACAAGATGCCGAAGAGCCAGTTGTTGTTTTCTGCTGTTTTTGGTTTCAGAAATCCTAGTAACGAAATATTCTCGGAATTGGACGAAATCAACGCCCAGGGTCCTATTTTGCCACAAAGCTTCCAGAAGACCGAAGAGGAGTCGAAGTGGGGCCACGAGGGGCCACCACCATAGGGCGGCGCGGCCCAGGTCTTGGCCGCACCGACCTGTGGTGTGGGGCCCTCGTGTGGCCCCCATGTTGCCCTTCCGCCTACTTAAAGCCTCCGTCGCGAAAACCCCAATGCGAAGAACCACGATACGGAAAACCTTACTGAGACGCCGCCGCCGCCACTCCCATCTCGGGGGATTCTGGAGATCTCCTCCGGCACCCTTCCGGAGAGGGGATTCATCTCCCGGAGGACTCTTCACCGCCATGGTCGCCTCCGGAGTGATGAGTGAGTAGTTCACCCCTGGACTATGGGTCCATAGCGGTAGCTAGATGGTTGTCTTCTCCTCATTGTGCTTCATTGTTGGATCTTGTGAGCTGCCTAACATGATCAAGATCATCTATCACGTAATACTCTATGTTGTGTTTGTCGGGATCCGATGGATAGAGAATACCATGTTATGTTAATTATCAAGTTATTAACTATGTGTTGTTTATGATCTTGCATGCTCTCCGTTATTAGTAGAGGCTCGGCCAAGTTTTTGCTCTTAACTCCAAGAGGGAGTATTTATGCTCGATAGTGGGTTCATGCCCGCATTGACACACGGGACGAGTGATGAAAAGTTCTAAGGTTGTGTTGTGCTTGTTGCCACTAGGGATAAAACATTGATGCTATGTCTAAGGATGTAGTTATTGATTACATTACGCACCATACTTAATGCAATTGTCCGTTGCTTTGCAACTTAATACTGGAAGGGGTTCGGATGATAACTCTGAAGGTGGACTTTTTAGGCATAGATGCGGTTGGATGGCGGTCTATGTACTTTGTCGTAATGCCCAATTAAATCTCACTATACTTATCATGTCATGTATGTGCATTGTTATGCCCTCTCTATTTGTCAATTGCCCGACTTGTAATTTGTTCACCCAACATGCTTTTATCTTATGGGAGAGACACCTCTAGTGAACTGTGGACCCCGGTCCATTCTTTTATACTTGAAATACAAATCTGCTGCAATACTTGTTTTACTCGTTTTCTCTGCAAACAATCATCTTCCACACAATACGGTTAATCCTTTGTTACAGCAAGCCGGTGAGATTGACAACCTCACTCGTTTCGTTGGGGCAAAGTACTTTGGATTGTGTTGTGCGGGTTCCACATTGGCGCCGGAATCCCTGGTGTTGCGCCGCACTACATCCCGCCGCCATCAACCTTCAACGTGCTTCTTGGCTCCTCCTGGTTCGATAAACCTTGGTTTCTTTCTGAGGGAAAACTTGCTGCTGTGCGCATCATACCTTCCTCTTGGGGTTCCCAACGAACGTGTGAAATACACGCCATCAGGCTTCTGAGCCACCGTCACCGCTGCCACAACTGCTTGTACTGTTTTCTCCAATAGATCCGCATCAATAGCACTTCTAGCCGATACATTGTGTCCAACGGGGCGAAAGCGCTGCTGAAACCCGCCCCGACCTGCATTGTTCCAATGTTACGGATAAGACGTATAGTTCCTGTGATAAGAGTGATGGAAATCTCTCTGGAACTGTCCATTCCCGCCCCGAGTGTCATATCCCTGGCCGACATCCATGTCGGCGGAGCCACTGGCTTCACCCTGAACGAAGTTCCGACCAAAGCCAGATGCCTGGACGCCTTGACCACTACCAAAACCTTGACCGACACCGTACCCCTGGCCAGCACCGTATCCATGTCCGCCGCGACCACCATGTCATCCACGCGCATTAGCGTCGTGGGCAGGACCGAACCCTCCACAAGGTTGGTAGCCACCACGCCCCCGCATTGAAGCCACCACGGCCAGGGTTGAAGCCCCCCTGCCCACCGTCGCCGTTCATCTGAAACAAGGAATGCCGCCGCCGCAGCACCACAGCTTCACCCGAGTTGAACTTTTTCCAAGCTAACCCTAACAGGTTTCGGAAGGCGTGTCCATCGACTCGATCACCGACCTTAGCCTGTTTCGGTTGCCCATCACCAACGATGTTGCTCGTAGACTATTTTTGGCATCCGATTTTTGGGCCCCAACAAGCCCTAATCATCTGCAAACCGGCCCGCTTCCTGGCTGAGCCCACATCAACGAGATTTGAAATTCCCTGAATTAACGGATCAGGGGACCTCCTGTCTATCGCCGGCGACCAATGCCTCCGGCGTACGACTGTCCACCCGTCCAATCCATCATCATTGAAGACAGATGGTTCAAGCACAGGCAAAGCCTTGATCTTTGATTTACACCGAGCCCTGCCCAACGGCAGTGAAAACGATGACGACGTACTTACCTCCGTCTTGAACTCTATCGCCGCCAAAGCCGCCCTTCTCCGATTCTTCTGCATGCCGATCCTCTCGGGCAACCTCCTCGCCAGCTCCGACGAGCGCTCCGACAGATCGCGATCACTTACCGAACATGGTGTGAGGCAGAGATACCTCACAGACTTGTTCCCACCGGCAAACGACGTCGCGTCCCCTCGCCTTCTTCCTTGTCGTCCGATGACTGTAAGAGCATCCCCACTCGTCTCCCCGTGAAGCCCCCCATGACCACTTTTTTTCATCCGGACGGCGAAAAACGGCCCAGTCAGGCCCCCGGTTCCTCGTTTTGGTCCGGATTTGAGCTTATTTCGTCCGGACTCCCCACGCCAACCCCGGTTCCCCGGGGTCTTCCCGGGGGCTCCGGATGGAGCGAATCACGCACGCTGGGCCACTGTCAGCGAATCACTTCCCATCCTTTCTCTCTCCCCGACGCCACCGGCCACGCCGACCACGACCTGGCTCTCCCGCCCCGCCGGCCACCGGCCAAGCCGACCCACCGCCCCACCCTCCCGACCCTCCATCCACGCCGCCCCTCACGCCACTCCGCCTTCGTCCACGCCATCGGCGGCGGGCGCCCGGTCCCCGCTGGTCTCTTCCCGCTGCCAGGCGTCGAGGCCGGGTCTCTTCCATCCGCGCCGCCGGCCACGCCCGCACGCCGCCGCGCCCGAGCGAGGCCGTCCCAGCTCGCCGCCGCACCACCAGCGGCCGCCCGCTCTCCTCACTTGGTCGGCGCCGTTCTTCTCACTCGGCTGGCCCGCACACCCACCTGCTCACGTCCTGAGCGAGGCGAGGCCGTGGCGCCCTCGAGCCCGCGGAGGCGCAGTAGGTCGAGGCCAAGCGGGGCCAGCGCGGGCGAAGTCGTGGCCGGGCTGGTCGTGGCTGGCCGGCGGAGGCGCAGTAGGTCGAGGCCAAGCGAGACCAGCGTGGGCGAGGTCGTAGCCGGCATGGTCCATGGTCGAACACCTCATGAGCAGCTCGGCGTGGGGTGCACATGGCTGGAAGTTTGTTGCCCCCCATGCCAAAAATTGATCCAATCCGGAGCTAATTTCGTCCGGAATTCAGCCCGGGGGCCTCCAACGAGTGGAGATGCTCTAACACCCAGAAACGGCCTCGTAGTGACCGCTCCGGCGAAGATGAAGAGAGAATAAAACAAATTGTTCTTCGAGTGCCAGTTCTCTAGGGCTATATGGTCAATCATTCAGATAGATTCTACCTTATATCCTCCAAGAAGCATTGCAAACATTTTTGGCATTTGGCTAAATGGAGTGGTTCTTAGGTTTAAGGTTTTTATCAGGGTGGGAGTGATTGCCATATATGGTCGATGTGTCTATGTAGGAATGAAAAGATTTTTGATGACAAAAGTTCTTCTCTTATTCATGTCATCTACCGGGTGTACATCCCTGCTTCGTTCATGGTCGTCGCTCCAGCGTTTGGAGGACCACGATCTCTTTGCGGAGGTAACTATGTGGTTGGAGGAGACGGCCAAAGAGTTTATTACCCAATATAGGTGGCTAGGCTACATAATTGTAGGATTTTGCCTACCGCCGGCTGTCTCGGATGACTTGTTATTTCCTATAAGCACTTTCGTATCGTTTTTGGTTTGTCTCGTACTAATGTGTGTGCATCGTGGTTAGGAGAAACTGAATCTATCTATCTATTATATACTAAAAGCACAATACATGGTTATATTTTCGAGACACCACGTTAATCCACATCATCTAAATTATTTAGAAACTTAGATATATAATTTACGGTTAGGATTTAATAGGAGAACCAGAGTTACGTTACACTTATAATTTAATTACGTAACCACCAGACGTGGTATGTCATCCATCTAATTCATGAAAAAGCGTTACGTAACATCTATGCAATTTAATAATTACATAACCTTCTAACAAGGCAGGTCACGCTCCAAAAAAAAAAAGGCAGGTGTAATAGGAGAACCAGAATTACGTTACCCATATAACTTAATTATGTAACCACCATACGAGGTGGCAGGTCAGCCATCTAATTTAGGAAAAAGAGTTACGTTAGATCTATGCAATTTAATTACAGTACATAACCTTCTAACAAGGCAGGTCACGCTCAAATAAAAAAAACAAGGCATGTCACTTTTAATTCAGGGAGTCTCTGTCCAGACCTTATCCAAACCATAGTTAAAAGCAGACGTTCTAAATTCTAGCTATATAGGTAGTTTCTAAAGTTAGTCGGCTATTTTAAAAGAAGGTCAAAAGTTGATTGGTGAAAATAAAAGAAATTCCAAAGCTGATCGATGATTGAAAAAATAGTTCAAAGCCGATCAGTGATTATAAAAAACTCAAAAATGGTCTATGTGTACTCTCTCCGTGTTTATTTAGTTCGTATTCTAGGCTTAGTCAAAGTCAAGATTTAAAAAGTTTGATCAAAAATATACGATATTTATATCCATAATTTAGATACACGGAAGATTTAGTTTGTCTAACATGTAATGTATTTCATATATATTCATAGGAATGTGCGAATGCCATGTATTTTCCGAACAAATGAGGGAACACGATGTAGAAAGATCAAATTAAATAAAATTTAAATACTTATTGTTTAGTCGACATGTATATTGACTTGGAGAAATTTGTTCTATTTACTTTACGAATAAAAATTATTATATTTGATTAGAAATGTCTAAATATCGTATGGTTGGTGCTCAAGTAAACCCTACTATTTAGCAAATTGATTGTTAACTTAGCCTGCCGATTTAAAATCACATAAAAAATACTAGCTACCTCTGAATTATCTCAATTGTGTATACCGAACAAATTGCACACATTAATATTATAATTATAGTGTTTTCGGAAAAACCCGATAATCATTTACCCAAAAACGAGAGATGATTAATGACATTTTATATACATGTGATTTTATTTAGTATGGGTGGTGGCTATAGACTTCTTATTATTTTCTATCACATAATGTGAATGTCCATGACTCCATAAATTTATTTCATGGTAAATTTTAACATTCTAAGGATAATACTCCTCTTTACAATATAACAACTAATGATGATGCCCTCGCAAAATAACACAATGACCATTTGTATAAAAAATAAAATATGATTAAACATGTTATATGTCGTTCTCTATTGTTACACAACCATATAATATATTTACACATTGTGACATGTTATGAATATACAAGATATGAATGTACAAGATTTATATAATTAAAGAACAATGAGACCGATAATTAAATACTATAAATGTTGCCCTCGCATTTGCGAGGGCCACCTTGCTAGTTGTTTTGACAATGACATAGGATGTTAAGTCAAGAGGTTCTTTGAGAACTTGGTGTAGTTTCGACAGAGTCAGAACTTTGAAGCTATATTGTATGTGACAATATTAGTGACATATTTCAGACCGCGGAATTAAGGTTCCACCAGAAAACCAAACATATTTAATGCCAACTCATTTGGAAATGAGTGATGCGTTAAACGCAAATGAATTACAAAATACATACGTTTATGAGCGTGTCAGATCCGTTGACTAAAACCTCTCCCGTGAGCAATACATGATAAAGCACCAGAAGACCAAGGTGTTATATCTTTACAAATGTAAACTAGATTATTGACTCTAGTGCAAGTGGGAGACTGAAGGAGATATGCCCTAGAGGCAATAATAAAGTGGTTATTATTTATATCTTTGTGTTTATGATAAATGTTTATATATCATGCTATAATTGTATTAACCGAAACATTAGTACATGTGTGATATGTTGACAACAAAGAAGTCCCTAGTATGCCTCTTAAACTAGCTTGTTGATTAATGGATGATTGGTTTCATAATCATGAACACTGGATGTTATTAATAACAAGGTTATATCATTGTATGAATGATGTAATGGACATACCCAATTAAGCATAGCATAAGATCACGTCATTAAGTTATTTGCTATAAGCTTTCAATACATAGTTACCTAGTCCTTATGACCATGAGATCATGTAAATCACTTATACCGGAAAGGTACTTTGATTACATCAAACGCCACTCGCGTAAATGGGTGGTTATAAAGGTGGGATTAAGTATCCAGAAAGTATGAGTTGAGGCATATGGATCAACGGTGGGATTTGTCCATCCCGATGACGGATAGATATACTGCGGGCCCTCTCGGTGGAATGTCGTCTAATGTCTTGCAAGCATATGAATAAGTTCATAAGAGACCACATACCACGGTACGAGTAAAGAGTACTTGTCAGGAGACGAGGTTGAACAAGGTATAGAGTGATACCGATGATCAAACCTCGGAAAAGTAAATTATCGCGTGACAAAGGGAATTGGTATCGTATGTGAATGGTTCATTCGATCACTAAGTCATCGTTGAATATGTGGGAGCCATTATGGATCTCCAGATCCCGCTATTGGTTATTGGTCGGAGTGAGTACTCAACCATGTCCGCATAGTTCACGAACCGTAGGGTGACACACTTAAGGTTTGATGTTGAAATGGTAGAACTTGAATATGGAATGGAGTTCGAATATTTGTTCGGAGTCCCGGATGAGATCCCGGACATCACGAGGAGTTCCGGAATGGTCCGGAGAATAAGATTCATATATAGGAAGTCATATTCCAAGTTTGGAAATGATCCGGTGCATTTATGACAGGTTCTAGAAGGTTCTAGAAAAGTCCGGAAGAAATCACCATGGAAAGTAGAGTCCCGGAGGGACTCCACCTTGCATGGCCAGCCAACCCTAAAGGGGAGGAGTCCAAGGTGGACTCCTCTAGGGTGGCCGGCCAACCCACCTCAAGGAAAGGTGGGAGTCCCACCTTGGGTAGGACTCCCTCCTTGAGTAGGTTTCCCACATATGGGAGGTTTTAATGTTGGAGTCTTATTCGAAGACTTGGACTAGAACTCTTGGGGCTTCCACCTATATAATGAGGGGCATATGAGAGGGGCTGGCCACTTCAAGCCTCAGCCTTGGCCGCACCCCTTAGAGGGCCGGCGCCCAACCCCTCTCTCTCCCCAAACCCTAGCGGTCTCTCTCCTCCACTACATCCCGCACGCTTAAGCGAAGCTCCGCCGGATTTCTCCACCACCACCGTCACCACGCCGTCGTGCTGTCGGATTCAAGAAGAGCTACTACTTCCGCTGCCCGCTGGAACGGGAAGGTGGACGTCATCTTCATCAACAACCGAACGTGTGACCGAGTACGGAGGTGCTGCCCGTTCGTGGCGCCGGAAGCGATCGTAATCAAGATCTTCTACGCGCTTTTGCAAGCGGCAAGTGAACGTCTACCACAGCAACAAGAGCCTCATCTTGTAGGCTTTGGAATCTCTTCAAGGGTGAGACTCGATACCCCCTCGTTGCTACCGTCTTCTAGATTGCATCTTGGTTTGGATTGCGTGTTCGCGGTAGGAAATTTTTTGTTTTCTATGCAACGTTATCCTACAGTGGTATCAGAGCACCCGGTTAATCAAAAGCCAATGTCAGGTTTAGGTATGCTTCTTTTGCCAAAAAAAAAAGTGGGTTTACAAATGTAGTATATCACCCATGTCCAGTGGAGTTCCGCCAATGTTCCTATGTACGCGGTGGCTGTACAATGGCGGGGTAGAGAGGTGAGTACGTACTACGTACTCCCTTCCATTAATGGTGCGTGCAGCGGGGGAGAGCAAGGACGAGAATCGACGACATGCCGTCTTCTCCATCGTTCCGATCATGGAAACCGGAGCGGAGGAAGCGGGAGGCGTGGTGACACTGACACTGACAGTGCATCCCTTGCTCCTGCGAGCAACCTACGTACGTGCCGCGGCAGGTCGTAGCTGTGTGGCTCGCTGATCTGTTGTGATCAAGCAAACAGTGCACAAAGCTCGTCGGGAACCGGCGAAACCCATCCACAGGCGGCTTGCCCTGCCTGCCTGCCGGAGTGCGACAAAATATACTCCATTGCTCCCTCGAAAACAGGTGCTCCATCTGGTCGCCTACTTTTTGCACCACCATCACCATCCATGCTACGCCTACTTTACGGAGCTTCGTCCTTGGACGTTGCGCACGCGATAGTAACAGTGCATACGGAGTAGTTGTACTGTTTGCGACGCCGTATGCACCTGTCACGTACAGGAAAGGGTTTGGTGCAGCTGGGTCTGTGGGGGCATGGGTCGACATGGTTGGTCACACTAGTAGTCAACTCTGCCATTTTTTCACCTGCAGGTGCAATTTTGATTGATAGTTTTTTTGCCGGGAGCCTTTTTCATGGCAGTGATAATACTTAAACAGCGTGACCCACAAGCTGGTTACTACGAGCTGTAAATTATTTTTTCAAAGATGGCAAGACTTAGATAACAGAATATGACCAATTAATTAGCAGGTAACAGTCCAAAAAAGGATACTACCATGGCTAAATGCCAACATTCAACCAAACACGTCAACAAGGGACAACTTCGACTCGAATGAGGAGCTTCACAACATAACTACATTGGATTTGTGCCGACCGAATCTTCCACCAGAGCCACTGGTTGCCGATCATCGTTGTACAAAGGACACACTCTAATGCAGCTTCGACTTCACAACAACAGAACGAATCACGAGAGAACCCATGGGACACGCCGGTAACCAGCCAAAGAATCCCAAGCCGGGGCCCAAGCTCTGCTCAACACATCTCATTGTTACCCAAGTCATTTTGCCGGCCAAATGGGGAATGGTGGAGGAGAGGATATTATGGGGCCGGCGTTTTCCCCATCCACGCCATCGCAAATGGCTTTCGGCCCAGAAATTTAAATTAAACGGTTCGCGCCAAGTCACTACGGCTCTAGTTCATCACAAAACGAGGTGAGTTCATCGATCACACTCGCCCAAATTGCCCATAGTTCAATGTTTCGGCATACAAAAAAGACACATCGGCTGCATATTGGCGGAACTCAATTGCCAGCCTCCTCCGTCGTAGGTGATGTCGTCGTTGGTGTAGAGTTTGGCGTCGTGGATGGTGGTGCAAAGATGAGGGCGCATTGCTCCTCGTACGACACCTGCGTCTGGGCGTCCATTGCGCTTGTATCTTGCATTACACTACGGGAACCAGTCAAGGTGCCGACGGCCGCCGGCCGTCGGCACAGCTTGCGTTGCCTTCGGCACAGGCTTGTGCCGACGGCAGCCGTCGGCACCTTGCCGTCGGCACAATAACGCCTCGGCACAAGCAAAGTTGCCGTCGGCACAGGCTGGTCGTCGGCACAGCATCCTGTGCCGACGGCACAGGCTGGTCGTCGGCACAGCATCCTGTGCCGACGGCAAAGCCGTCGGCATAGAAATAACGCCGTTTGGTAATTCTGGCTCAAATTTTTTTAAAAAAAAATTCAAAAAATTCGAAAAAAAAATCAAATTTTTTTATCCCAATTTTTTTAATCTCTCACATGCACCATTTTAACTCTAACTACACTTAATATTATGTCAAATTTCACTCATGGTCAAACTTCCCGGTGAGTCACCCATCCTCACACTACTCCACCCCTAGCACGCTTAACTTCTCGGTTCCATTTAGACTAGATTCCATGAAAGAAACGACACCTTGTTGACAATAATACCATATCAATACTATTAACCCTTATTACTTGATGTTGCACATCATTATTTTTTGAATTCCAAACAATTACCTACATAAACTACAAGAATAAGTATATTAATCTTGAATTCAAATGGACAATAAAATGATTTTTTTCTTTTTTTATTTAATATGGAATAATTAATATCTTTAAATCGTAGAATCAAAATTTGACAAATAATATGTCTAAATCTATTAGAAAAATGAGAGGAATCCAAATATGACATCTATATCATATTTTGAACCTAAAAATAATTTTTCCAAAAATTCATGAGCATTAGATCATGTACCAAGTAGTTCAAATCGGCGGCCTCCTACCGATTCGGCAGGAATTTGTCTTTTTCATGAGAGATGGACGGAAAAGTTCCAGATACACCGGTTGGAAAATTTTCCATCTTAGGTGGTCTACTATTTTTTAAAAATGTGTTGGTACCAATGTGAAACTTTAATTTGGTGGTTGCTTCACAAAACATCGCGTTTTCGGCACCTCAAAAATGGAAAATGGTTTTTTCGCGCGATGAAAAGGAAAATTTCCTCCTGCAACATCGTAAGACATCTCAAGATACACATGTGTGCATAATATAGGCACATTATGACAAACTATGCCGCGATTCTATCCATAACATTGGTCGTTTGACCTAAATGTCATGAAACCTCGAACATGATAGCTCATTTTGTGAACGATTTTTTGTGATGTTCGCAATTTTCCAACTTTAATATTTTTCCTTGCAACTATGACGTATAATATGACAACACGCGAAGGTTTCACATTGTTTGGATCATTTTTGAATTTATTATGCCCGTTTCAAACTATATTCAAAACGGCGGGCATGAAGATCCTTTGCCCGGGGCTGAGGCTCGCTAAACTTGCACTGGATCTCTAATGAAATAGCATGTTGTGAATCTAAAAATAATTTTTACAAAAAATCTTGAGCAATATATCATGTACTTGTAGTTCAAATTTGGTCGGCCTCCTGCCGATTCGGCAGGAATTTGTCTTTTTCATGAGGGGTGGACGGAAAGATTCCGTATACACCGGTTGAGAAATTTTCCATCTTAGTTGGTCTAGTATTTTGGAAAAATGTGTTGGTACCTATGTGAATCTTTAATTTGGTGGTTGCTTCACAAAACACCCCGTTTTCGGCACCTCAAAAATGGAAAATGGTTTTTTCGTGCGATGAAATGGAAAACTTCCTCCTGCAATATCGTAAGACATACCAATATGCATATGTGTGCACAATATGAACACATTATCACAAACTATGCCACGATTTTATCCATAACATTGGTCATTTGACCTAAATGTCATGAAACCTCGAACATGATAGCTCATTTTGTGAAGGATTTTTTGTGATGTTCTCAATTTACCAACTTTAATATTTTTCCTTGCAACTATGACACATAATATGACACCACGCAAAGGTTTCGCTTTGTTTGGATCGTTTTCGAATTTTTTATGCCCGTTTCAAACTATATTCAAAACGGCGGGCATGAAGATCCTTTGCCCGGGCTCGAGGCTCGCCAAACTTGCACTCGGATCTCCGATGAAATGGCATGTTTTGAATCTAAAAATGATTTTTACAAAAAATCTTGAGCATTATATCATGTACCTGTAGTTCAAATCTGGTCGGCCTCCTACCGATACGGCAGGAATTTGTCTTTTTCATGAGGGGTGGACTGAAAGGTTCCAGTATACACCGGTTAATAAATTGTTCATCTTATGTGGTCTAGTATTTTTGAAAAATGTGTTGCTACCAATGTGAAACTTTAATTTGGTGGTTGCTTCACAAAACACCCCGTTTTCGACACCACAAAAATGGAAAATGGTTTTCCGTGCGATGAAATGGAAAACTTCCTCCCGCAAGATCGTAAGACATCCCAAGATGCACATGTGTGCACAATATGAGCACATTATCACAAACTATGCCACAATTATATCCATAACATTGGTTGTTCTGTGTGAAAGCCATAAAACATCGGATATGATAGCTCATTTTTGAGAAGGTTCTTTGAGATATTTTAAATATTGCAAGTTTGATATTTTTCCAAGATAGACCTTATTTTTCTGAAAATTTTGATATATTATTTGTATTTTTCTGAATTATAATGATTTAGTTATGATTTTTTGAAGATTAATGTGGTAAAATGGAAAATAGCTATGCCGGCTTTGCCGTCGGCACAGGCCTAACGCTGTTAGCTCGCCGTCAGGGCGGAGAGGCTGTGCCGACGGCCAAAACTGTGCCGACGGTTGCCGTCGGCACGGCACCTTCATGTGCCGACGGTATACCCGTGCCGACGGGCCGACTGCCGGCTCCGGCCGGATCGAGTCCTGTGCCGACGGCCCCGATATTTTGCCGTCGGCACAGGATCTGGCCGTCGGCACCTTGACTGGTTCCCGTAGTGTTAGAAGCACCAGGTCCTTCGATCTCCCGTTTCACCGCGGCGACGTTGGTCGTGAGGAGGGCGATCTTAACGTCTTGCTTCTCCATCATTATGGTCCACTACGTGTCTTCTTAATTCCCTCGCCATCACGGCGTTGACGATGTACTTCTCGATGGAAGCTTGAAGCCGTTCCGTGGTCCAAAACAGACTTTCGGGGAGGGGGGATGGGGGTTGGGCCGTTTTTCTCCACCGATGCCTCTTGCTTCAACTTGTGCGAATATATCAGAAAATCGAGCAACTCTCTGACGAACTTTGTTTGTCAGCCTTACCCTGTTGACATCTTTTAGCTTGTAGCGTGGAGATCTGCCGCTGACACTCGCCGCGACCAGGAGTACCAAGACCACTGGATACTATGCATGGACCCATGTGTTGTATGGGAAGCCATGATGGAACTGGCAGCTCATTAAACAAGTGCACCCCGCGCCACCCAAGGGAGCCGGAGGAACACCCACCGCGCTCTGGAGTGAGATCAGGTAACATGCGCCTTTTGCATGTCACCGTGTAACATGCGGCCTAAAACTAAATTTAAATTTTGCGAAAAAATTTGAAAAAAATCTTGCATGTTCACAGCACATATTAAGACAACCCCTAAAATTTTCAGATCAAAATTCGAAACATACATCGAGAAACAAAAAAGAGAAATCTGTCATGAATAGTTCCTGAATTCAAATCTGAGTTTCTCTGTAACTATTCACATCTGAGTTTCTCTTTTTTGTATCTCGATATATGTTTCGAATTTTGATCTGAAATTTTTAGAGATTATCTTAATATGTGTTGTCAACATGCATGATTTTTTTCAGATTTTTTCGCAAAGTTTAAATTTGGCTTTAGGCCGCATGTCACACGGTGACATGCAAAATGTGCATGTCACTTGATCTCACTCCCCGCGCTCTGCCCCTCTCGGCGCCGATCAGGCTTTTGCTTGGGCTCATATGGCAAAAGAATTTTCCCTGCCAACGCCTGTTGTTGCCTTGCAATACCAGCATGAGTATCCCTTGCGTTCACTTTATTTGCCGTGGCATCAACTATTTTGAAAAAAAAGACATTTAATGCCATCAAACTGTGCTGCGTGCTGACTGCAAGTGAGAGGAATCTGTCTACGCTGCAGGGATTTGCTTCGGCCGGAAGCAAGCTGTCGACCGTTTATTTTGTTCGATTGGGGCTATCTGCCTCTGTCTCGGCATACCACAGGGCGGGGGGAGTTTGTTCACTGCCACGAAAAAGATGGGACATCCTGTCCAAGTGTCCATCAACAAGTCAATCGGTCAGTAGGTTCAAGAAGCGGTGACAAGTTGGGATAAAGTTAAGCAGGCTAGTCCAGGCGACGTTAGCATTATGCATGCAGGCATGCATGCAGCGGCTAACTCGTCTACCACTCCATACGCAACTACGCTGACGACGATGACGCAACCCATCCAAGTGACATGTGTTAAACAACAACCTATACATACCGTATACTATGTATATGCATAGTGTAGTAAATACCTCTTATACCATATTTCCTTCTTGTACAGCCACAGTTAGGGCCTTCATGATTGATATGGTACCGGAGCTCTTCTCTTCCGCAAACAACCTAGCTAGCCACCGGAACCGATCTACATCAAAATTGGAAGACCAAAGGCTTCCCCTCCCCTCCCATGGCGTCTTTGCCTTCCACAGCGTCGACCACCTTGGCTGCAACAATTAGGAGTCGTTGGTCCCACCACTGTGCGGTGCGAGGGTCGCCCCAGCTAGAACCATCGAGATCGAGGATGCAAACAAGAAGAATATCTTCATGCCAAATTATGCCTACCTACATTGGATTGGTCGAGATCAGCACATCACAAGTTGTCCCTTGAAAAACATGTCGTCGGATGTTCTTGCTCATGTCCTTGGGCATGAGTCCACTTCTGAGGTTTGGGCGACGATCACCCTCATGATCTCCTCCTTGTCCTTACAGAAGATCACAAACTTGCATTCAGCCCTCATCAACACAAAAATAACAACCTAGCAATTGCATAGTTCTTCACCAAGACGAAGGGGTTATGCTCCAAACTTGTTGCTGCCAGCAAGATCATAGACGATGATGAGTCGTGGGGTATGTAATGAAGCGGTTGGACGCCTCTCCTAAAACTCTCGCATCTTCTCTATTGATGCCAACCATGGCACCACTCTTGATGATTTGTTCGGTCAGATCTGCGACATACATCAAAACATGTGAAAGGGTATATGAGCGAGTGTGTGGGGGTGGGGGTGGGTGTGAATAGAAGCTAATCCAAGTTTTAATCACTTTATACAGAGGTGAAGCCATATGATGCAAGAACAAGATAAATCAAGGTACAAGAACAACAAGTAAAGTAACCACAAGTAGAACAAGTAATAGAGAGCAAGAGTGAAAGGAACGGTACAACCAAAGTCAAGACACGAGACGCGGGCGATTGTTTCCCGTTGTTCCTTCCAAATGGAGGTACATCTAAGTTGGAGAGGTAGGTGCTACAAAAGCCACCACCTCCACAAAGGCGTCACATTCTTTTCCGCCGAGTTTACCACCAAAAGGTGTACCCACTTCTCCGCTAAGCAAGGTTGGCCGACGTGGCAAACCTTCACACAAGGTTGTGGCATGGCTCCACACCTCAAATGGAGGCTCCCAACAACATCAAGAACTTCGAAAAATCCAATCAAGCTTCATTATGACCTCTTAACAAGGGTCCCATCTAAGAAGATCTAGGGTTAGAAGTTCCATCTGGGAGTACTTGGGGAATTTTAAATTTATTGGGTAGGTGTGTAGATCGGACCCTCCTCCTTTGATTCACAAAGTATGGGGTTGATTGATTGGCTAGCGAGGGATCTCTAGGGCTTTGAAGCTCAGCAAAGCAAACTTTCGTTTCAATAAAGTCGCCGTCTTCTAGGTTGCATGTTCGTTTAGCCTCCTTTGCAGTGCAACAAAATTTTAGAACAGCCCAAACTTGATCATTCACATTGAATAAGTTCTTACATTTGTGATCCTTGTCAACTAGCTAAGATTCATCACTTGTCATATCATATTTTTACTAGTGTTTCCATTGTTCCTTTGGAACACGTGTGATCTGATGTTGTGGCCGTCCTCTTTGTTCTATTGCAAATCACGCATATTATGTAATCTTCATATATCATTTTAGTAAATTTACTTGAATTTATTTGCTCAAGAAACGCTTTGATATGTATCAATTTTTCCAACAAAAAGCAACTTGTTGAATAAAAGTTTGATAGTAAAATTATAACCATGCAAACTAATTTGGATGGTGAATATGAAAAACTTCACAAACTCTTTGAAAAAGTTTGTATGACCCATCATCTCTCATGTCCACATGGCCACGAGTAAAATGGCTTTGCTAAACGCAAAGATCATTGTATCGTTGAGGTTGGACCTTCATTACTTTTGAATCCTTATGCGATTTAGTTTTAGGGTGAAGCTTTTTCTTATAAACACGCCCAACCTTAATCCATACAGTAAAAAAAACTTAATTTCCTATATCTTTTTGAACTATAGTCCTCTTCACAAGGGGCTAAATGTTTAGATGTTTCTACATGGCGTGTGTCCTCTTCTGGGAAGGTTAGGGCATCTCCAACCGAGCGATCCAAACGGACGCGCTGGGCCGTCCGTTTTGGGCCGTTTGCGTGGGCGAGCGGACACCCGGACAGCGGCCCGCGTCCGCGTGTCCGTTTGGGTCGCACTCTGCACCCAACACGCGGACGCGGCGCATATGTAATAAAAAACAAAAATGAAAATGAAAAAGGAAAACAACAAAAATAAATTTAAACTAGTGGTTAATTAAACTTAGCCCTATTTTGGGCAATTTTTACACAAAAGAAATCCCTATATGGGTTTTAAACTAAAAAAACAAACCCTAGCCAGGGTTTGCGAGCACGGTGGCCGCCGACGAGTACTACCCCCAGTAGTACTCGTCGTCGTCGCCGTCGATGACGACGACGCCCCCAGCGGCGACGCGCTGTTCCGGCTCGAAACGCCGGAGGGCGCCGGGGACTCCGGCCAGGGCGACCACTGCGCCCTTTCCCAGGCGGAGTGCGGGTTCGGAGGGCTCGCCGGCCTGCGCAGTCGTGCCCTCCGCGCAGACTCCTTCCGGAGCTGCTCCTCCGCTGCGGCCTACAGCTCCGCCTCTAGCTAGCCGGAGCGCGGCCCGGCGTTCCTCCTCAGCCAGGAGCGCGGCCCGGCGCTCCTCCTCCTCCCGGAGCGCCGCCTGGCGCGTGGCCTCCTCCTACCGGCGCGCCATCTCGAGGAAGGCCCACGCCTCCGCCTGGGCGTCCTCCTGGGCCTTCCTGGCCTTCTCCTCCAGCGCGGAGGCGCGCAGCGTCTCGGCGAGGTGCGGCCCGGCGCTCCTCCTCCTCCCGGAGCGCTGCCTGGCGCGTGGCCTCCTCCTGCCGGCGCGCCATCTCGAGGAAGGCCCACGCCTCCGCCTGGGCGTCCTCCTGGGCCTTCCTGGCCTTCTCCTCCAGCGCGGAGGCACGCAGCGTCTCGGCGAGGTGCGGCCATTTGGCCAGCTCGTCGAGGTCGCACTGCTCGCGGGACGCCGCGAGCGCCGCCTGTAGCTCCGGGTCGTCCTCCTCCTCCTGGTGCTGGGGCTGCGGCTCGGGCTGGTGCTGGGGCTGGGGCTGGGGCTGGGCTCGTCGATGTAGAGGCCGCCAGGGCGGCGGCCAACCCGCCTTGCAGGTGTGCGCGGCTGCGCGCGAGGCCGCGCCGTCGCGGACATGAAGCACGTGTGCCGGCGCGCATCGTGCTCCACCTCGAACCACAAGTCCTAGTTGGGACTTGCGTCGCCGTACGCGGGGTCCTCCTGGATGTCCGCCGGCAGCTGCGCGCGGCGGCTCCGGATCTCCGCGACGCGGGCGCGGCCGAAGCCCGGGATGGGCGGCACCGGAACCCGATCGTGGGGGAGGTGCACGTCCCCCCACGGCATTGGGACGCCGGCATCCCAGAACATCTGCGCCACCGCAACGGTGACGTAGATCCGGTCGCGTCTGGGAGGAGCCGGCGGCCCCATGGCGAACGCCGCCGGCGCGACTGGCCGGCTGCTGCCGGCCTCGTGGTCGTTCGCGGACGGGAGGAACTCGCGCTTCGGGGCCATGGCGGCGCGGAAGCTCTAGCCCGCGCGTGCGTGTGGCCGGAGTGGAGAGTGGGGACTGGATAGGGACAGTCCCCCTCCCCCAGTCCACATTTAATAGGACTTGGGCACCGACAGCTGGGCCAGCCACGCGAACCAGGCGGACACGAGAGGACGCCGCGTGCGACGTTCCAGACGCCGCGGCCGTCCGTTTTTGCGGTGCGTCCCCGCGTTGGGCCGCATTTTTGTCCGGCTGGACCCATCCGGACGCGCGGGCGCGAGATGGGTCGCCGCGTTGGAGATGCCGTTAGATTAAGAGGGTTGTTAAACAACATGTAGATACATGCATATATGGAGTAGTACACCACCATATACCGTATTCCCTTCTCGTACCGCTACAGTGAGGGCTTTTCTCACCCTATATTAGTAATTTAGTATACACCCGAGCCCGGATGATGGCCCTGTTTCCGCCTAGATTGATAACTTCAATCAATACAAACATAGATAAATTTGCATTTTAAAAGTTATCTTAATTTAGTGGCATTTTTGAATGAGATGCTGCTCACTTGCTCAGTCTCCGGACACTCTTTTCCTGCCCTCGCTCTAGTATTTTCAACTCAAATTTGAATTGGTGGTGACACGGCAGGCTATACAGATTGATTACTACAGCATTGGGACTCAAAGATAGAGAGATACTGGCAGTGCATGCGCCTAGCTAGTGCAGCACCGGCAGTGGCTCGTACTAGACGTCTAGACCTAAATCAAAATCTCTGCGCGTATAAATGAAGATTCCTAATCATTGCCTAGAGCGGTAATATACTACCAGTATTAGCCTGTTGAATACTCTGCTACTGCAGTGACATGACCGTACTGCCGCTGCACCCTCTAGTCCAGAACATCTTGGACGGAACGGAGTTCAATCTCAACTCAAACGCATGCTCTCTTCTCTAGCTCCTACTCTTATTCTTCTGTACTAGTAGTATTTTCGACAAGGAAAATACTAGTCTAAATAAATAAATATCATGCGGTGGAGGCATGGGAGTATTTGTTCAAGATTATAGTGATAATCCATTTTTTGGGTACCCAAGAAGAGATAACACACTAGTTTGGTCATCTAGTATGCGGCGGTTTGCCAGAGGAAAATCTATCTTTTCCCAGTATTGTCCCAAGAAGCTTACCATCCTGGAAAAGATAATAATGAAATATAAAAGGCCAGAAGACACATGCAATACTAGAAGCAAGTGGAGTGAGCCACCGTTCTTGGCTTTCGAGCAAGACAAACTCACCGCTCCCACCATGCCAGTCTTTTTTTTTTTTCTGGAACAGACATGGCCAGTCTTTATAAACACCTGGATCCTGGCCAGGAGCTTCTCCAAGCCCTCGTTGTGCCTTTCTTGCTTCTCCTCCAACCGCTCCTCCACAAGCCGAGACAAGAAGCCCCACCACCAAGGCACCATGGCTGCCTCCTCCACCTCGCGCCTGAACCCTGCTGCCCCTTCATTCGTCTCCTCCTCTTCCCCGCCTCCTTTCGGCCTGCCCATGGGCTGCCTCCTCCCACCGCCACCGCCGCCGCCGTGCTCTCTCGTCGGCGGGATCGCTCCGATGGGCCCTTCCGTGTTCCCGACCTTGCCATGGCTGCACGTCCCCCCTCCGGCGCCGGTGTTCTGCAGCCCACCCGTATGCGCGGTACCTGTGTGTCCCAGCACGGTGCCGGCCTACTGCACACCTCCGCCGCAGCCACCGCTACCGGCGAGACGCTGCACCATCAAGGAGATTGCCGACGACGGCAGCGACGAGTCGCCCAAGGCGGAGATGGAAGGCGAACCATCCCCTCGGTCAGTCCTCACCGCTTGGAAGCCCGAGGCTGCCGCGTCGAAGCGCCAGAAGCCGGCGAAGGTGGTGCATCCGGGGCCGAAGCTGAGGGCGGCGGTTCCGCAGCTCCCACACCTGCCTCGCGGGGTCGTGGGCAGCAAACCGGCCTTCAACCCACGGAGCGGCAAGACTTCTCTCATGATCTGCAACATCCCCAACAGCTTCTCGTAAGTAGTACTGCTGCAGTGATGTGTTGTGTTCCTTTACCCGTGTGTGTTGCTTAGAAGGTGGAGACTTTGTTGTTTCGCAGGAAGCGCAGATTGATGGAGATCCTCGACCAGCATTGCGCCGTGGAGAACGATAAGCTGGCCCAGCGCCGAAGCCGCCCCGTCTTGAGGTCGGAGTACGACTTCCTCTACCTCCCAGTCGACTTCAGGTACGTGCTACTCCCATTTTCTGGTGCAAAAGCAAGCTCATACGGATACTACTTTTCCCCATGTAGCCATGGTCGACGGCGTTTGTTCTATCGAGTGTCGATCCGAGCTGACCTAAGTTCTTGACTCATTTGGTTCGTTGGCGCAGGACAAGGTTCAACAAAGGCTACGCCTTCGTCAACATGACGACGGCGCCGGCGGCGCGCCGGCTGCACGCGTTCCTCCACGGCCACAGCTGGGCCGCCGTCGGCTCCGGGAAGGTGTGCGAGGTGGTGCACGCCAAGATCCAGGTACCCACGCGCGCCGCTCCTCGCATCGGAACCTTAACTCCGTGCTTAAAATCCTGTTCTAATGAATGTTGGTGTCTGCTGGGATTCGCAGGGTGTGGACGCGTTCGCGGCGCACTTCTCCGGCTCCATGTTCCCCTGCGGCGATGACAGGAAGGAGTTCCTGCCGGTGCGCTTCGGCCCGCCGCGGGACGGCACGCGGCCTACTGCGGAGCGCATTATCGGCACTGCAGTTCGTCCGCACAACCTGCGCTGATACGAGGCGCTGACCACGCCGATCGTTCTGCCGCCGCACGCTGGCCTCCGTCGTCGTGTCGTCTCTATCTTGCGTTCTATCCATGCTTTGCAATGCCATGGATGGATAGAACGGAAGATAAGATTCAGTAGAGGCAGGCTGACTAATCTCGTTGTCACTTGTGTCGCCTTCATCAAATATGTGTCGTAGTTGCTAGATCTAGCTAGTAGGAGAAAGTAGTTGCTAGTTCTAGCTAGTACTAGTAGTTTGAACTTGTTGTGAAGTTATCTGGGAGTCTAGGATCATGTGTTGTGTGAGTTGTGACTTGTGAGTAGCCTGGGTGAACTGAAATGTGCTGTGCTGTGCTAGTAGATGCCTTTACCCACTACTCCATGCTCCGTTTCAAATTTTGGTGGATATCATAATTTCACTAGAATTCAATCTTGCTTCTCTTTTTTTTTACATGCTTGGTTACTATTTCGAATGGATGAAAAGCCTGTTTGAACGAGTTTAGACCAGTGTGCAACTTCAAAAATATGGATGAATAACTGTGACTTCATGTGAACAGAAGAGATTTTATTACTGTATGACCCATTCAGCAGGTTTTTTTTTTTTTGCTTTACAAAATTTACTAGGTATACCCGCTCATGCTGCTTCGATCATGTTCGTGATAAAAAAACGTGGCTTAATATTATTACTTGAATACGTGAGGCTCCATCTTCTGTGCTTGTATAGAGCAAGTCTGCTCAAAATTTGTGTGTTTACAATGCATGATGCCATATATGAGTGTTTGGTTTTAAACAAAGTGTGTTTGTTTTTTGAAAACGTCATGTACATTCTTATTTCAGAAAATCATTACGTTATGTATCACAGATGAGCTATGAAGAAACACCCTGAGAATAAATAAAAAAACAGCTTGTTCGTCATAGGAAAAACAAGAAATCCATGTGAATCTGCTCTTCTTCTATGTTATTGATCCTCTCCTATCACTTCTCTTGCTGCCCACTTCTCAGTCCTAGGGTTAATTCGACGTAAAACATCGGTTCTTTCTCTCTTGCTCCCTGACCATGAGTAGGGTAAAATTACGGCTTAGAAAGAAACAAGTTTTTGTCAGATTGGAAGGCCATTTCTGAGCGAATTTAATTACCGAAAGGAACATCACATATGAATTAGCGTATTTAACCATATAAATCGGACAACCCACATGCAACATATCTGAATATGAAACAAGTAGTAACACATGGTTTGAGATGAGAATCACCGTAGAGGGTGTCCGGGAAGGTCACTCCGATCCAGGTTTCATCATAAGAAATCAGAAGCTGTTATCACCAGAATTTGACCGGATCAGAGGTGGGCCGCGATTAAAGATGGGCTTGAAGAATATACATGGAAGAAATATATGAATCGGCCTTGTATACAAAGTTTGGGCTAGTTTGCCCGTGTATCTGTAACATAGTAGGATACGTATCGATTAGATAGAGTTTGGCTCGTGCCCGGTTGGGATTATTCCCACGTTAGAAAGTCTACGGACTATAAATATGTATCTAGGGTTTATGGAATAAACAACAACCACGTTCACCACAAACCAATCTAGGCGCATCGCCAACTCCCTTGTCTCGAGGGTTTCTTCCGGGTAAGCATCATGCTGCCTAGATCGCATCTTGCGATCTAGGCAGCACACGTTTATTCGTTGTTCATGCGTTGCTCGTACTGAAGCCTTTTTGATGGCGAGCAACGTAGTTATCATAGATGTGTTAGGGTTAGCATTGTTCCGTCGTATCATATGCTTTCGTCCATGCAACCCTTAGACATCTAGCCGCCCTTACGCCTATCTTAGGTGTAAGGGCGGCACCCGCTTGATCGTTACTTAGTAGATCCGATCCGTTATGATTGCTCCTTGTTCTTCAAGGATTAGTTTAATATCTGCATAGTTAGGCCTTACAAACGGGTTGAAGGATCCAGTGGCACGTAGAGTGTAGTTTGCTAGCCCTAGACAGGATGTTCCGAGGATCAACTTCATGTTGGTTTTTAGGCCTTGTCTAGGGTTGGTTTATGATCACCGTGCGTGGCCGCCAGGCTCAATCACGCGTAGGATGTTCCGATTATGTGGTGAAAACCCTAAATCGTAGTAGGTCGTTTTAGCTTTGTTTTGATCAAGCAGGACCACCATGTGACCGTATACCTCATACGGATAATGGGTGGATCGGCTCCTTGAGCCGATTCACAGGACAACCTGAGAGCCGATCGAGGCTCGTATTTAATGTTTACGTGTATGCCATGCAGGAAACTAAGCGAGGCACATCCAACACCTTCCTGACCAGGTATAGGTCAGGTGGCACGCCCTTACACCAGCATCGGACGTACGTGCCGAGTCTTTGCGGGCCGTCGCTCGGAGGGACCAGGGCCAGCCGCAGTCCCGGGAGCCTCCCGGCTCTATCGTGTTGCCCGTCGCTGCCCGCCGGTGGGTTTCTGACCGCAACACATTCTGGCACGCTCGGTGGGACAATCTTCGACATCAACCGCATCGCCATCTACGTCTGAGATGGCGGAAGGTACTCCGGTCACGTATGAGGATCTGACCGAGGAGCTCAAGAAAAAGTATGACGAGGTCAAAGCTATCCTCGAAGCCGACCTCATCGGCTCTTTCCACAGAACCCGCTCACACGGCATCAGGTGGAAGGGGTTCTCGCCTGAAGGCGCGCTCGATGGAGTGGACCTGTCCACCCCTTCAGAAGAACGCACCAGGTCTCTGCGTCAGGAGATTAACTTCATGGTAGCTCATTCGCTGCACCGCCATTCTGAGAGCCTGGTGAATGCTGTCCACAACTGGCGCGTAGTTGACGTGGGAGGTTGATACGTCTCCGACGTATCGATAATTTCTTATGTTCCATGCCATATTATTGATGATACCTACATGTTTTATGCACACTTTATGTCATATTTGTGCATTTTCTGGAACTAACCTATTAACAAGATGCCGAAGTGCCGATTCTGTTGTTCTCGCTGTTTTTGGTTTCAGAAATCCTAGTAACGAAATATTCTCGAATTGGACGAAATCAAAACCCAGGGTCCTATTTTGCCACGAAGCTTCCGGAAGACCGAAGAGGAGTCGAAGTGGGGCCACGAGGGGCGCCACCATAGGGCGGCGCGGCCCAGGTCTTGGCCGCGCCGACCTGTGGTGTGGGGCCCTCGTGTGGCCCCCCACGTTGCCCTTCCGCCTACTTAAAGCCTCCGTCGCGAAACCCCTGATACGAAAAAATCACGGTACGAGAAACCTTCCAGAGCCGCCGCCATCGCGAAGCCAAGATCTGGGGGACAGGAGTCTCTGTTCCGGCACGCCGCCGGGGAGGGGAAGTGCCCCCGGAAGGCTCCTCCATCGACACCACCGCCATCTCCATCAACGCTCGCTGTCTCCCATGAGGAGGGAGTAGTTCTCCATCGAGGCTCGGGGCTGTACCGGTAGCTATGTGGTTCATCTCTCTCCTATGTACTTCAATACAATAATCTCATGAGCTGCCTTACATGATTGAGATTCATATGATGATGCTTGTAATCTAGATGTCATTATGCTAGTCAAGTGAGTTTTACTTATGTGATCTCCGGAGACTCCTTGTCCCACGTGTGTAGGGACAGTGTGTGCACCGTGTGGGTCTCTTAGGCTATATTTCACAGAATACTTATTCACTGTTATGAATGGCGTAGTGAAGTGCTTATTTATATCTCTTTATGATTGCAATGTGTTTTGTATCACAATTTATCTATGTGCTACTCTAGTGATGTTATTAAAGTAGTTTTATTCCTCCTGCACGGTGTAATGGTGATAGTGTGTGCATCCGTGTTAGTACTTGGCGTAGGCTATGATTGTGATCTCTTGTAGATTGTGAAGTTAACTATTGCTATGATGGTATTGATGTGATCTATTCCTCCTACATAGTGTGAAGGTGACAGTGTGCATGCTGTGTTAGTACTTGGTTTAGTCGTGTTGATCTTTCATGCACTCTAAGGTTATTTAAATATGAACATTGAATTGTGGAGCTTGTTAACTCCGGCATTGAGGGTTCGTGTAATCCTACGCAATGTGTTCATCATCCAACAAGAGTGTAGAGTATGCATTTATCTATTCTCGTTATGTGATCAAAGTTGAGAGTGTCCACTAGTGAAAGTCTAATCCCTAGGCCTTGTTCCTAAATATCGCTATCGCTGCTTGTTTACTCGTTTTACTGCGTTACTATCGCTACCATATTACCACCATCAACTACACGCCAGCAAGCTATTTTCTCGGCGCCGTTACTACTCGCTCATATTCATTCATACCACTTGTATTTCACTATCTCTTCGCCGAACTAGTGCACCTATTAGGTGTGTTGGGGACACAAGAGACTTCTTGCTTTGTGGTTGCAGGGTTGCATGAGAGGGATATCTTTGATCTCTTCCTCCCTGAGTTCGATAAACCTTGGGTGATCCACTTAAGGGAAACTTGCTGCTGTTCTACAAACCTCTGCTCTTGGAGGCCCAACACTGTCTACAAGAATAGAAGCACCCATAGACATCAAGCTATTTTCTCGCGCTCGTTGCCGGGGAGGAAAGGTAAAAGGTACTCACACTCCGGATCTCGGCTACTAAGCTATTTTCGCCGTTGTAAGTACTCAAAGCTATTTCCTTTAGATCCTGCAATTGCATCTTTTTGTTTCTTGTTTACACTGGTTTGGCATAATGGACAACAATGAGCTTCTTATTCTATTTCCTGATTTAAGACATGGATGGTTTGATGCGAAAATTAAAAAACCTATGAAATCTTATTTGCATGCTCGGTAGTAATATTAGTATGAACGCTTTGAACACCATTGTTGATAATAATATAGAAAGTTCTAAGCTTGGGGAAGCTGGTTTTCATGATCTTTTTAGTCCCCCAAGCATTGAGGAGAAAATTTTCTTTGATGATACTTTGCCTCCTATTTATGATGATTATGATGATAGTGGTCTTTTGGTGCCACCTACTATGGAGAGTAAATTTTATTGTGATTATACTATGCCTCCTACACTTGATGAGAATAATAATGATAGCTACTTTGTTGAATTTGCTCCCACTACAATTAATAAGAATGACTATGCTTATGTGGAGAGCAATAATTTTATGCATGAGACTCATGATAAGAATGCTTTATGTGATAGTTATATTGTTGAGTTTGCTCATGTTGCTACTGAAAGTTATTATGAGAGAGGAAAATATGGTTGTAGAAATTTTCATGTTACTAAAACACCTCTCTATGTGCTGAAATTTTTGAAGCTACACTTGTTTTATCTTCCTATGCTTGTTACTTTGCTCTTCATGAACTTGTTTATTTACAAGACTCCTATGCATAGGAAGCATGTTAGACTTAAATGTGTTTTGAATTTGCCTCTTGATGCTCTCTTTTGCTTCAAATACTATTTCTTGCGAGTGCATCATTAAAACTGCTGAGCCCATCTTAATGGCTATAAAGAAAGAACTTCTTGGGAGATAACCCATGTGTTTATTTTGCTACAGTACTTTTATTTTGTATTTGAGTCTTGGAAGTTGTTTACTACTGTAGCAACCTCTCATTATCTTAGTTTTATGTTTTGTTGTGCCAAGTAAAGTCTTTGATAGTAAAGTAAGTACTAGATTTGGATTACTGCGCAGTTCCAGATTTCTTTGCTGTCACGAATCTGGGTCTACCTCCCTGTAGGTAGCTCAGAAAATTAAGCCAATTTACGTGCATGATCCTCAGATATGTACGCAACTTTCATTCAATTTGAGTATTTTCATTTGAGCAAGTCTGGTGGCCTAATAAAATCCATCTTTACGGACTGTTCTGTTTTGACAGATTCTGCCTTTTATTTCGCATTGCCTCTTTTGCTATGTTGGATGAATTTCTTTGATTCATTAATGTCCAGTAGCTTTATGCAATGTCCAGAAGTGTTAAGAATGATTGTGTCACCTCTGAACATGTTAATTTTTATTGTGCACTAACCCTCTAATGAGTTGTTTCGAGTTTGGTGTGGAGGAAGTTTTCAAGGATCAAGAGAGGAGTATGATACAATATGATCAAGGAGAGTGAAAGCTCTAAGCTTGGGGATGCCCCGGTGGTTCACCCCTGCATATTCTAAGAAGACTCAAGCTGTCTAAGCTTGGGGATGCCCAAGGCATCCCCTTCTTCATCGACAACTTATCTGGTTCCTTCTCTTGAAACTATATTTTTATTCGGTCACATCTTATGTACTTTACTTGGAGCGTCTTTGTGCTTTTATTCTTGTTTTTGTTTTGTTATTTTCATTGTCTGAATAAATACATGCTTGTGTGGGAGAGAGACACGCTCCGCTGGTTCATATGAACACTTGTGTTCTTCGCTTTATCTTTTGGTGTTCATGGCAAAGGTTAAAACTGCTTCGTTCATTTTTATATGGTTGGAAACGGAAAATGCTACATGTAGTAATTGGTAGAATGTCTTGAATAATTTGATACTTGGCAATTGTTGTGCTCATGTTTAAGCTCTTGCATCATATACTTTGCACCTATTAATGAAGAAATACATAGAGCTTGCTAAAATTTGGTTTGCATAATTGGTCTCTCTAAAGTCTAGATAATTTCTAGTATTGAGTTTGAACAACAAGGAAGACGGTGTAGAGTCTTATAATGTTTACAATATGTCTTTTATGTGAGTTTTGCTGCACCGTTCATCCTTGTGTTTGTTTCAAATAGCATTGCTAGCCTAAGCCTTGTATCGAGAGGGAGTACTTCTCATGCATCCAAAATCCTTGAGCCAACCACTATGCCATTTGTGTCCACCATACCTACCTACTACATGGTATTTCTCCGCCATTCCAAAGTAAATTGCTTGAGTGCTACCTTTAAGATTCCATCATTCACCTTTGCAATATATAGTTCATGGGACAAATAGCTTAAAAACTATTGTGGTATTGAATATGTACTTATGCACTTTATCTCTTATTAAGTTGCTTGTTGTGCGATAACCATGTTTCTGGGGACGCATCAATTACCCTTTGTTGAATATCATGTGAGTTGCTATGCATGTCCGTCTTGTCTGAAGTAAGAGAGATCTACCACCTTTATGGTTGGAGCATGCATATTGTTAGAGAAGAACATTGGGCCGCTAACTAAAGCCATGAATCATGGTGGAAGTTTCAGTTTTGGACATATATCCTCAATCTCATATGAGAATAATAATTGTTGCCACATGCTTATGCATTAAAGAGGAGTCCATTATCTGTTGTCCATGTTGTCCCGGTATGGATGTCTAAGTTGAGAATAATCAAAAGCGAGAAATCCAAAATGCGAGCTTTCTCCTTAGACCTTTGTACAGGCGGCATGGAGGTACCCCATTGTGACACTTGGTTAAAACATGTGCATTGCGATGATCCGGTAGTCCAAGCTAATTAGGACAAGGTGCGGGCACTATTAGTATACTATGCATGAGGCTTGCAACTTGTAAGATATAATTTACATAACTCATATGCTTTATTACTACCGTTGACAAAATTGTTTCATGTTTTCAAAATAAAAGCTCTAGCACAAATATAGCAATCGATGCTTTCCTCTTTGAAGGACCATTCTTTTTACTTTTATGTTGAGTCAGCTTCACCTATCTCTCTCCACCTCAAGAAGCAAACACTTGTGTGAACTGTGCATTGATTCCTACATACTTGCATATTGTACTTGTTATATTACTCTATGTTGACAATTATCCATGAGATATACATGTTACAAGTTGAAAGCAACCGCTGAAACTTAATCTTCCTTTGTGTTGCTTCAATACCTTTACTTTGATTTATTGCTTTATGAGTTAACTCTTATGCAAGACTTATTGATGCTTGTCTTGAAGTACTATTCATGAAAAGTCTTTGCTTTATGATTCATTTGTTTACTCATGTCATTACCATTGTTTTGATCGCTGCATTCATTACATATGTTTACAAATAGTATGATCAAGGTTATGATGGCATGTCACTTCAGAAATTATCTTTGTTATCGTTTTACCTGCTCGGGACGAGCGTAACTAAGCTTGGGGATGCCGATACGTCTCCGACGTATCGATAATTTCTTATGTTCCATGCCATATTATTGATGATACCTACATGTTTTATGCACACTTTATGTCATATTCGTGCATTTTCCGGAACTAACCTATTAACAAGATGCCGAAGTGCCGCTTGTTGTTTTCTCGCTGTTTTTGGTTTCAGAAATCCTAGTAACGAAATATTCTCGAATTGGACGAAATCAAAACCCGTGGTCCTATTTTGCCACGAAGCTTCCGGAAGACCGAAGAGGAGTCGAAGTGGGGCCACGAGGGGCCGCCACCATAGGGCGGCGCGGCCCAGGTCTTGGCCGCGCCGACCTGTGGTGTGGGGCCCTCGTGTGGCCCCCCACGTTGCCCTTCCGCCTACTTAAAGCCTCCGTCGCGAAACCCCTGATACGAAAAAGCCACGGTACGAGAAACCTTCCAGAGCCGCCGCCATCGCGAAGCCAAGATCCGGGGACAGGAGTCTCTGTTCCGGCACGCCGCCGGGCGGGGAAGTGCCCCGGAAGGCTCCTCCATCGACACCACCGCCATCTCCATCAACGCTGCTGTCTCCCATGAGGAGGGAGTAGTTCTCCATTGAGGCTCGGGGCTGTACCGGTAGCTATGTGGTTCATCTCTCTCCTATGTACTTCAATACAATAATCTCATGAGCTGCCTTACATGATTGAGATTCATATGATGATGCTTGTAATCTAGATGTCATTATGCTAGTCAAGTGAGTTTTACTTATGTGATCTCCGGAGACTCCTTGTCCCACGTGTGTAAAGGTGACGAGTGTGTGCACCGTGTGGGTCTCTTAGGCTATATTTCACGAATACTTATTCACTGTTATGAATGGCGTAGTGAAGTGCTTATTTATATCTCTTTATGATTGCAATGTGTTTTGTATCACAATTTATCTATGTGCTACTCTAGTGATGTTATTAAAGTAGTTTTATTCCTCCCGCACGGTGTAATGGTGACAGTGTGTGCATCCGTGTTAGTACTTGGCGTAGGCTATGATTGTGATCTCTTGTAGATTGTGAAGTTAACTATTGCTATGATGGTATTGATGTGATCTATTCCTCCTACATAGTGTGAAGGTGACAGTGTGCATGCTGTGTTAGTACTTGGTTTAGTCGTGTTGATCTTTCATGCACTCTAAGGTTATTTAAATATGAACATTGAATTGTGGAGCTTGTTAACTCCGGCATTGAGGGTTCGTGTAATCCTACGCAATGTGTTCATCATCCAACAAGAGTGTAGAGTATGCATTTATCTATTCGTTATGTGATCAAAGTTGAGAGTGTCCACTAGTGAAAGTCTAATCCCTAGGCCTTGTTCCTAAATATCGCTATCGCTGCTTGTTTATTGTTTCTTAGCGTTACTCGCTACCATATTACCACCATCAACTACACGCCAACAAGCTATTTTTCAGCGCCGTTACTACTGCTCATATTCATTCATACCACTTGTATTTCACTATCTCTTCGCCGAACTAGTGCACCTATTAGGTGTGTTGGGGACACAAGAGACTTCTTGCTTTGTGGTTGCAGGGTTGCATCGGAGGGATATCTTTGACCTCTTCCTCCCGAGTTCGATAAACCTTGGGTGATCCACTTAAGGGAAACTTGCTGCTGTTCTACAAACCTCTGCTCTTGGAGGCCCAACACTGTCTACAAGAATAGAAGCACCCGTAGACATCAGAGGTTTAATGGCGGTTGACGGGCTTGATGAAGTGTCTTGATTCGTCCCCGGCAACGGCGCCGTAAAAATAGCTTGATGTCTACGGGAGCTTCTATTCTTGTAGACAGGTGTTGGGCCTCCAAGAGCAGAGGTTTGTAGAACAACGAAGCAAGTTTCCCTTAAGTGGATCACCCAAGGTTTATCGAACTCGGGAGGAAGAGGACAAAGATATCCCTCTCATGCAACCCCGCAACCACAAAGCAAGAAGTCTCTTGTGTCCCCAACACACCTAATAGGTGCACTAGTTCGGCGAAGAGATAGTGAAATACGAGTGGTATGAATATATATGAGCAGTAGCAACGGCACCGGAAAAGTGCTTTGCCCGAGACGATAGAACAAGCGTAGTAACGCAGCAACAGTAGTAACGCAGTAAAACAGTAAACAAGCAGCGATAGCAGTATTTAGGAACAAGGCCTAGGGATTAGACTTTCACTAGTGGACACTCTCAACATTGATCACATAATAAATAACTCTTTCTCATATGTGCTACATACACTCTTTTGTTGGATGATGAACACATTGCGTAGGATTACACGAACCCTCAATGCCGGAGTTAACAAGCTCCACAATTCAATGTTCATATTTAAATAACCTTAGAGCATAATAGATCATTGCAAAATAAACCAAGAACTAACATAGCGCACACACCGTCCACATTACACTATGAAGGAGGAATAGATCACATCAATACTATCATAATGATAATTAACTCCACAATCTACAAGAGATCATGATCATAGCCTACGACAAGAACCACACGGTGCACACACTAGTCACCTTTACACCATGCAGGAGGAATAGACTACTTTAATAACATCACATGAGTAGCACACAACTAGTAGCGATACAAAGCTCATCATATGGATCTCAATCATGTAAAGCAGCTCATGAGATCATTGTATTGAAGTACATAGGAGAGAGATTAACCACATAGCTACCGGTACAGCCCCGAGCCTCGATGGAGAACTACTCCCTCCTCATGGGAGACAGCAGCGTTGATGGAGATGGCGGTGGTGTCGATGGAGAAGCCTTCCGGGGCACTTCCCCGTCCCGGCGGCGTGCCGGAACAGAGACTCCTGTCCCCCAGATCTTGGCTTCGCGATGGCGGCGGCTCTGGAAGGTTTCTCGTACCGTGGCTTTTTCTTCTCGAGGTTTTAGGTCTGGGACCTTTATATAGGCGAAGAGGCGGAGTTGGAAGGTCGAAGGGGCGACGACACCATAGGCTGGCGCGGCCAGGGCCCAGGCCGCGCCGCCCTATCATCTGGGGCCTGTGTGGCCCCCCTCTGGCGACTCTCGGGTGTTCTGGATGCTTCCGGGCAAAATAGGAACCTGGGCGTTGATTTCGTCCGATTCCGAGAATATTTCCTTACTAGGATTTCTGGAACCAAAAACAGCAGAAAACAGGAACTGGCCCTTCGGCATCTCGTCAATAGGTTAGTTCCGGAAAACGCATAAATATGACATAAAATGTGCATATAACATGTAGATATCATCAATAATGTGGCATGGAACATAAGAAATTATCGATACGTCGGAGACGTATCAGCATCCCCAAGCTTAGTTTCTGCTCGTCCCGTGCAGGTAAACGATAACAAAGATAATTTCTTGAGTGACATGCCATCATAACCTTGATCATACTATTGTAAGCATATGTAATGAATGCAGCGATCAAAACAATGGTAATGACATGAGTAAACAACTGAATCATAAAGCAAAGACTTTTCATGAATAGTACTTCAAGACAAGCATCAATAAGTCTTGCATAAGAGTTAACTCATAAAGCAATAAATCAAAGTAAAGGTATTGAAGCAACACAAAGGAAGATTAAGTTTCAGCGGTTGCTTTCAACTTATAACATGTATATCTCATGGATATTGTCAATGTAAAGTAATATAACAAGTGCAATATGCAAGTATGTAGGAATCAATGCACAGTTCACACAAGTGTTTGCTTCTTGAGGTGGAGAGAGATAGGTGAACTGACTCAACATAAAAGTAAAAGAATGGTGCTTCAAAGAGGAAAGCATCGATTGCTATATTTGTGCTAGAGCTTTGGTTTTGAAAACATGAAACAATTTTGTCAACGGTAGTAATAAAGCACATGTATTATGTAAATTATATCTTCCAAGTTGCAAGCCTCATGCATAGTATACTAATAGTGCCCGCACCTTGTCCTAATTAGCTTGGACTACCGGATCATCGCAATACACATGTTTTAACCAAGTGTCACAATGGGGTACCTCCATGCCGCCTGTACAAAGGTCTAAGGAGAAAGCTCGCATTTTGGATTTCTCGCTTTTGATTATTCTCAACTTAGACATCCATACCGGGACAGCATAGACAACAGATAATGGACTCCTCTTTAGTGCATAAGCATTTAGCAACAATTAGTATTCTCATAAGAGATTGAGGATATATGTCCAAAACTGAAACTTCCACCATGATTCATGGCTTTAGTTAGCGGCCCAATGTTCTTCTCTAACAATATGCATGCTCTAACCATTAAAGTGGTAGATCTCCCTTACTTCAGACAAGACGGACATGCATAGCAACTCACATGATATTCAACAAAGGGTAGTTGATGGCGTCCCCGGGAACATGGTTATCGCACAACAGTGCAACTTAATAAGAGATAAAGTGCATAAGTACATATTCAATACCACAATAGTTTTTAAGCTATTTGTCCCATGAGCTATATATTGCAAAGGTAGAGGATAGAAATTTAAAGGTAGCACTTCAAGCAATTTACTTTGGAATGACGGAGAAATACCATGTAGTAGGTTGGTATGGTGGACACAAATGGCATAGTGGTTGGCTCAAGGATTTTGGATGCATGAGAAGTATTCCCTCTCGATACAAGGTTTAGGCTAGCAAGGTTATTTGAAACAAACACAAGGACGAACCGGTGCAGCAAAACTCACATAAAAGACATATTGTAAACATTATAAGACTCTACACCGTCTTCCTTGTTGTTCAAAACTCAATACTAGAAATTATCTAGACTTTAGAGAGACCAAATATGCAAACCAAATTTTAGCTAGCTCTAGGTGTTTCTTCATTAATAGGTGCAAAGTATATGATGCAAGAGCTTAAACATGAGCACAACAATTGCCAAGTATCACATTATCCAAGACATTTTACCAATTACTACATGTAGCATTTTCCGTTTCCAACCATATAAAAATGAACGAAGCAGCTTTCAACCTTCGCCATGAACATTAAAAGCTAAGAACACATGTGTTCATATGAACCAGCGGAGCGTGTCTCTCTCCCACACAAGCATTTATTCAAACAAAAACAAACAGATGCTCCAAGTAAAGTACATAAGATGTGGCCGAATAAAAATATAGTTTCAAGAGAAGGAACCAGATAATTTGTCGATGAAGAAGGGGATGCCTTGGGCATCCCCAAGCTTAGATGCTTGAGTCTTCTTGAAATACGCAGGGGTGAACCACCGGGGCATCCCCAAGCTTAGACTTTTCACTCTTCTTGATCATAGTATATCATCCTCCTCTCTTGACCCTTGAAAACTTCCTCCACACCAAACTCGAAACAACTCATTAGAGGGTTAGTGCACGATAAAAATTAACATGTTCAGAGGTGACACAATCATTCTTAACACTACTGGACATTGCATAAAGCTACTGGACATTAATGGATCAAAGAAATTCATCCAACATAGCAAAAGAGGCAATGCGAAATAAAAGGCAGAATCTATCAAAACAGAACAGTCCGTAAAGATGGATTTTATCGAGGCACCAGACTTGCTCAAATGAAAATGCTCAAATTGAATGAAAGTTGCGTACATGTCTGAGGATCACGCACGTAAATTGGCATAATTTTCTGAGTTACCTACAGAGAATTAGTCCCAGATTCGTGACAGCAAGAAATCTGTTTCTGCGCAGTAATCCAAATCTAGTATGAACCTTACTATCAAAGACTTTACTTGGCACAACAAAACACAAAACTAAGATAAGGAGAGGTTGCTACAGTAGTAAACAACTTCCAAGACACAAATATAAAACAAAGTACTGTAGCAAAATAACTCATGGGTTATCTCCCAAGAAGTTCTTTCTTTATAGCCATTAAGATGGGCTCAGCAGTTTTAATGATGCAATCATGAAAAATAGAGTATGAAGCAAAAGAGAGCATCAAGAAGCAAATTCAAAACAAATTTAAGTCTAACATGCTTCCTATGCATAGGAATCTTGTAAATAAACAAGTTCATGAAGAGCAAAGTAACAAGCATAGGAAGATAAAACAAGTGTAGCTTCAAAAATTTCAGCACATAGAGAGGCATTTTAGTAACATGAAAATTTCTACAACCAAATTTTCCTCTCTCATAATAACTTTCAGTAGCATCATGAGCAAACTCAACAATATAACTATCAAATGAAACATTCTTATCATGAGTCTCATGCATAAAATTATTACTACTCCCAACATAAGCATAATCAATTTTATTGGTTGTAGCGGGAGCAAATTCAACAAAGTAGCTATCATCAAATATAGGAGGCATATTGTAATCATAATCAAATTTATCCTCCATAACAGGCGGTACTATAAGACTACTATCATTATAATCATCATATATAGGAGGCAAAGTATCATCAATGCTTGGGGGACTAAAAATATCATGCTCATCAAAGCCAGCTTCCCCAAGCTTAGAATTTTCCATATCATTAGCAACAATGGTGTTCAAAGCGTTCATACTAATATGTTCCATAGGTTTTTTAATTTCCGCATCAAACCATCCATGTCTTAAATCAGGAAATAGAATAAGAAGCTCATTGTTGTCCATTATGCCAAACTAGTGTGAACAAGAAACAAAAAGATGCAATTGCAGGATCTAAAGGAAATAGCTTCGAGTACTTACAACGGCAAAAATAGCTTAGTAGCCGAGATCCGGAGTGTGAGTACCTTTTACCTTTCCTCCCCGGCAACGGCGCCAGAAAATAGCTTGCTGTCCACAACTGGCGCGTAGTTGACGTGGGAGGTTTAATGGCGGCTGACGGGCTTGATGAAGTGTCTTGATTCGTCCCCGGCAACGGCGCCAGAAAATAGCTTGATGTCTACGGGAGCTTCTATTCTTGTAGACAGTGTTGGGCCTCCAAGAGCAGAGGTTTGTAGAACAGCAGCAAGTTTCCCTTAAGTGGATCACCCAAGGTTTATCGAACTCAGGGAGGAAGAGGACAAAGATATCCCTCTCATGCAACCCTGCAACCACAAAGCAAGAAGTCTCTTGTGTCCCCAACACACCTAATAGGTGCACTAGTTCGGCGAAGAGATAGTGAAATACAGGTGGTATGAATATATATGAGCAGTAGCAACGGCACCGTAAAAGTGCTTTGCCCAGGACAGTAAACAAGCGAGTAGTAACGCAGCGAGTAGTAACGCAGTAAAACAAGAAACAAGCAACGATAGCGATATTTAGGAACAAGGCCTAGGGATTAGACTTTCACTAGTGGACACTCTCAACATTGATCGCATAATAAATAACTCTTTCTCATATGTGCTACATACACTCTTTTGTTGGATGATGAACACATTGCGTAGGATTACACGAACCCTCAATGCCGGAGTTAACAAGCTCCACAATTCAATGTTCATATTTAAATAACCTTAGAGCATAATAGATCATTGCAAAATAAACCAAGAACTAACATAGCGCACACATCGTCCACATTACACTATGAAGGAGGAATAGATCACATCAATACTATCATAATGATAATTAACTCCACAATCTACAAGAGATCATGATCATAGCCTACGACAAGAACCACACGGTGCACACACTAGTCACCTTTACACCATGCAG